>NW_006922312.1:455059-468083 GCF_000298275.1 Orycteropus afer afer | reverse complement strand
TGGGTTTGAACCGCCAGCCATCTGGTGAGCAGTCAAGTGCCTTAGCCACTATGCTTGCTACCAGAGCTCCCTAGTGGGAGTGAAAATACAAGCAAATACAAGCATGGGTCAGATCCACTCTGCTCTCTGTCTAATCAGGAAAATACAAAATTTATTTTTAAAAAGGGGAAGAAAATGGACAAATTAGAAGAAAGTATGATTCTGTGTTGGCTAAGAAAATTTCAATTTCTACTTATAAAACCAGGACAAGCTTCATGGAGAAAGTGCCATTTCCCTTTGGTTTTGAGATTAATTAGGAATTTTGTACGTATAGAATATGGGAAGGAATATGGAGAATTTGTAAATATATAGGGAGGTCACATGAGGCAGGAAGTTCTGAATCAGGCATGCATCCAAATTTTGTGCTTTAACCCTTCTATTAAACAAAATATATTTATGTTCTGTTCAATTTATAATGACTAGTACTGTTAGAAATAATCCTTATAGTATAATGTATTGTAAAACTTGTTATGAAATAAAATATCCCTTAAGATTCACTTTATTAGTGACTAAGAATTTAAAATTCAAACAAAAACAAAACTGAATATTGTTCTTGTTAGGTTCCATTGATTTGGTTTTGAATTGTAGCTACCTTACATATAACAGAACTAAAATCTGCCTACTCCTGCACCATACTTAACAATCTTTGCCATGCATGTTGTTGTTGCCAAGTGCTGTCAAGTCAATTTCGACTCATAGAGACCCCATGCACAGCAGAAAGAAACACTGCCCCATCCCGCGCCAGCCCCACAATCCCTGCTATACTTGAGCCCATCATCACAGCCACCGTGTCGATCCATCTCGTTGAAGGCCTCCCCCTCTTTCATCGACCTTCCACCCTACCAAGACCAGGGAATGGTCCCTTCTTATTCATGGATTTTATTTCCATGCATAAGTCCATCATTTCAGTCACTATGTCAGTCCATCTTGTTCAAGACGCTTCTCTTTGTGCTGACCCTTTGCTTCACCAACCATTATCTCCTTCTTCAGGGACTGGTCTCTTCTGACAACATGACCAAAGAATGAGAGACAAAGTCAGGGCATTCTGATTTCTAAGGAGTATTCTGTCTGTAGTTTATCCAAGACAGGTCTGTTTGTTCTTCTGGCAGTCCAGCTTATTTTCAATACACATTACCAAAACCACAATGCAAAGTTAATTCTTCTGTGGTCTTCTTTATTCATCATCCAGCTCTCACATATGAGGCTATTGAAAATACCATAGCCTGACTCAGGTGTGACTTAGTCTTCAAAGTGACATCTTGGTTCTTTACATAAATCTTTTGCCACAAATTTGCCCAGGGCAATACATCTTTTCATTTCTTGACTGCTGCTTCCATGTGCTTTCATTGTGGATCCAAGTGAAATTTAAGTCTTGGCCACTTCAATCTTTCCTCCTTTTATCAGATGTTCCTTATTTGTGCAGTGGTATTTTCATTTCCTTGGTGCTGAGGTGTAATCTGTACATGAGACTATAGTCTCTGATCTTCATCAGTCACTACTTCAAGTCTTCTTCACTGTCAGCAACATAGTTGTGTCATCAGCATATCACAGGTTGTTAATGACTCTTCCTCTAATAGGGATGCTAGCCTAGCTTCTGACATTATCTGATAAGCATATAGATTGAATGTGGTGAAAGGATACAAACCTGACACATACTTTTCCTAATTTTAAACTACCCAGTATAGCTTTGTTTTGTTTGAACAACTGTCTCTTTGTCAATGGACAGGTTCCTTAAGAGCACAATGAAGTGTTCTGGAATTCTCATTCTTTGCAATGTTATCCATAATTTGTTATGATCCACACAGTTGAAAGACTTTGGTAGTCAATAAAGCACAAGTAAATACCTTCCTGGTATATGTGCTGGCAGCAGTGAGATCCCTCATTTGATGTCCTCTTCTGAATCTGGTTTGAATTCTGGCAGTTCCCTGTCAATATACTACAGCAACCAGTACTGAATTATTTTCAATAAAATTTTACTTATGTGTGATATTAATGATATTGTTTGATAGTTTTGGCATTCTGTTGGAACACCATTCTTCGAAATGGGCACAAAAAATGGATCTCTTCCTGTCAGTTGTCTAGGAAGCTATCTTCCAAATGTCTTGATATACATGAATAAATGCTTCCAATGTTGCATCTTTTTGTTGAAACAACTCAATGGATATTCTGTCAATTCATAGAGCCTCAGTGCTTCAGTGCAGCTTAGACTTCTCCTTTCAATACCATCAGTTCTTGTAATATGCTACCTCCTGAAAGAGCTGAATAACATTGAATTCTTTTTTTTTTCTTGTGACACTATGTATTCCTTCCATCTTCTTTTGATGTTTCCTGTATCATATACTATTTTTTCCCATAGAAATCTTGGTATTGTAATTTGAGGTCTGAATGTTTTCTTCAGTTCTTTCAGCTTCAGAAATGCTGAACATGTTCTTTACTTTGGTTTTCTAACTCCAGGTATTTACATATAATATTGTAGTACTTTGTGGTTTTGAGCTATCCTTTGCAGTCTTATGTTCAGATCTTTTACTTCATCAATTCTTCCATTCACTTTAGCTCACTATATATTCAAGAGCCATTTTTCAGAGCCTCTTCTGATGTCCATTTTGTTCTATTCTTTCTTCCTTCCTTAATTTTATATGACCTTTTGCTTTCTTCATGTATGACGTTGATGTCATCCCACAACTCATTTATGTTCCTCCCTCATTGGTCTTCAGTGTGTTAAATCTGTTCCTCAGAGAGTTCTTAAGTCCAGGTAGAATATAATCAAGGTCATATTTTGGTTTAACTGAACTTATTTTTATTTTCTTCAATTTCAGCTTAAGCTTGTATATGAGCTTTTGACTGTCTCACAGAGTGTGGTCTTATTGTTTTGACTGATGATATTGAGTTTCTCCAACATCTCTTTCAACTGATGCAGGCTATTTGATTCTTATGTATTCTGTCTGGTGACATATACATATGTAGTCACTGTTTATGGTTTTGAAAAATGGTATTTGCAATGACTAAGTCATGCTGTAGGAAAACAAAGTCCTTTCCTCCTTTCAGAAAGGCCCAATGTTCACAACAGGTTGAGGAGATAAAGCAAAATGTTCATTGAGTGTCTATACCCAAGGAGACAGTGAGAATAATTTCTCTGAAATGTCTATCTCCCCAAGCTAAGGAATGGTTAGGTCTTTTAGAGGGAATTGGGCTGAGAGGGGGATAGCTCTTAGGAATTCTGATAATGTCTCCTGCTCATTATAGGAGGAGTTGCAGTTGTCTTGTGATCTCTCAGCCCTTCTTCCTCTCTGAGATATTGGTCAGGAGAAATGTTCTGGTTTCTCTCACTTGCCTAGAGAGATTAACTCCAGGTGAGGGTAAGGGGTAGTAGGCATCTCCAGGCCTCCCAGTCTACCAAGGATATCTCTGTTTTCTCCTTTATCTTGGTAGATCCAAGGCTCAGTGACTTCTTTCCCAGGGCCTTGTTATGGGTTTCAGTTCCCAGCTGATATTAATTGTGGGAAAGGGTTTTGCTTCAAAGATACATAATTGGGAATAGTAAGGCTAAATAACTACATGCCCATAGAAAAAGCCTGGCCATAATATTCACATGCAAGAAAATGATAAAAGGAGAAAAACAGCAAGTTAGTCACTAAGATTAAAGTCTACTTTAATCATGCCTGTTAGCTTATGAAGGTTTTGTAGTTTTCAGTGAGGGGCCTCTTCCACCTTCTATCTCAGCCTTCCTCAGTCATTAGTCTTGCAATACTCTACCATGTGATCTCAGGCATAAATTTCAGACTGCAGAAATTGGTGAAAAAATTTAATTCCTTTCAGCGTTGGCCTTAATGTTGGTGTATAAATATGAATAATTGTAGTATCAACTGATCTCTTTTTTTTAAGGCATATGGATATTATCCTATCACTGGCAGCATTGCACTTCAAGAACATTTAGACTTAGTGAAAAAAAATCAATAGATGAAATTGATAATGGCAAAACTTTATGCAATTATATATGAAGTCTTAGGATTAGCTCCCTTGCAAGCTGACCCTGAGACAAGTAAATTGAATGGTTATTCCAGGCAGAATCATTTTGGGAAGGTAAGGTAAGACAGAGATGGGAATGATACAAGTAAAAGTGTATAGCCAAGCACATTTGCACTGGAGAAACTGATGTCAATCACCCTGAGGAACTCAGGAAGACAGTGCAGGACATATCAGAGTCATCCAGACACAGGGATGAGGAATCTAGGTTTTAGTCTACAAATCCCATTTGTCATTAGCTTACAGCTGTTTTCAGGGACAGCAAATCCCTAGAACTTCTAGTCCTGGATGGCCACTTAAAGTTAAGTCCTCAGGTAGAGAGTTGCTGGTATTTGCACTGAGGCCCTGACCACCATCTTCACATATGAAGAAATGCTCACGATCATTAGCTATTAGAGAGATGCAAATCAAAACAACAATGAGATACAATCTTGCTTCAGCACTAATAGCAAAGTTCAACAAGACAGAAAATAGCAAGTGCTGGTGAGGTTGTGAAGAGATTGGGACTCTCTTACAATGTTGGTGGAACTGTAAAATGGTACAACTATTGTGGAAAGCAGTATGGCAATTCCTTCAAAAGTTGGAATTAGAAATACCATTTGACCTGGACATTCCATTACTAGGTATATACCCTAAAGAAGTGGGAGCCATGACAAGAACAGACATTCATGCCCATGTTCACCTCAGCACTGTTTACAATAACCAAAAGATAGAAACAACCTAGGTGTCCACCAACGGAGGAATAGATAACCAAACTATGACACATACATTCAATGGAATACTATGCAATGCTAAAGAATAATATAGACTCTGCAAAACACCTCATAACATGGATAAACTTGGAGGACATTATGCTGGGTGAAATAAGTCAATCACAAAAGGACAAATATTATATTAGTCTGTTATCATAAAAGTTAAGGAAAGGTTTATCTATAGAAAGAAATTTTCTTTGTTGGTTACCAGAGGTGGGAGGGGTGAGGAGGGAAGGCTGTTAGATAGATAGATAGAGATAAATATTGATTTAGGTGAAGAGAAGGACAACATACCAAATGTAAGTGACCAATATGGCAACATTGAGGAACAGAAAGACATAGAGAGTTACATGGGGGTAAAGATAACAAAGATAAACCCTTTTGCACATAGAGTACTGCATTGTCAGTGAAGGCAAACATGGGTATGTCGGTGGATAGATGGGTGGACAGGCTGAATTATTAGGTATGTCCATGAAATGGGGAGTGTATCCAAGAACATATATAGAGTTGGCACACAATGATGTTATAAGTTTATGTGAATGATCAGAATTCCCAGGTGTATAGTAGAGCTGACCAGGGGCAAGGTTGTGGTCACTGCTTGGTCACAGCCAGCTACCCAGAGGGACTGAGTAGTTGAACCTGTGGGCTTGGGACCATAGTCGCAGGGGACATCAAGCTAAATTGTCATAACATACTATACAAAACACTGTCCCACCTCCTACTTTGGTGAGTAGCAACTGAGATCTTAAAAGCTAGCAAGCTGCCATCTAGATGCAATGATTGGTCCCTCCTCATCCAGAGCAAAGAAGAGTGAAGAAAATCAAAATTCATAGAAACAATTAGTCCTAGCAACTGCTACACCACCCAATTTGTAGCATATATGACTATGAGACCAGAAGAACTAGATGGTGCCCAGATACCACTGTCATCCACTTGGAAGGGGACCTATGTAGGAGATCCTTGATAGAGAAGGAGAACAATGTAGAACAAAACAAAATTATTTGGAGAGAGAGAAAAAAAAAATGTGTGTGGGGGGGGAACAGGTTTGCTGGTCTGATAAACCTGGTGGAACTGCTGAGACAATGGCCCCTAGCTGCCCTTCAAGTCTGGAATTGAACCCATGCCTGCGGTTTCCAGCCAAACAAAAGACAGTCATATGAGTTGAAGATTTACCTCAAGTAGACACATTCCTTGGAGAGAATAATCATGGGAGAAAGAAGGGCTGCTTATGTAATTCTTCACCCAAATCACAACTAAAAAAAAAAAAAAAAAAACCTCTACTCCAAGTAACTACAAGAGATCTACATAAATGAAAGAACATGACTTGTTCTTGATAGGAAGACTGAATATTGTGAAAATGTCAATACTACTCAAAGTAATCTACACATTCAGTGCAATCCAGATCCAGATACCCTCAACATATTTAAGGACATTGAAAAACCAATCATTAATTTCATATGGAAAAGAAGAGGCTCAGATAAGCAAATCACTGGTGCAGAAGAAAAACAAAGTTGGAGATCTCACACTCCTGGCCCTCAAAACTTACTATTCAGCCACAATTACCAAGACAGCTCGGTATTGGTACAATAAAAAAATATGTATCAATGGAACAGAATAAAAAACTCAGAAAAAAATCTATCCATTGACAGCTGATCTTTAGCAAAGGGCCAAACCCATTAAATGGGGGAGAGATAGCATCTTTAACAAACTGTGCTGACAAAATTTGAAATCTACTTGTAGATAAATGAAACGTGACCCATATCTCGCCTCATACACAAAAACAAACTCAAGTTCAATCAAAGACTTAAATTTAAAACCCAAAACTGTAAACCTCATCAAAGACAAAATATGGGCAAATCTAGGCACTCTAATTTATGGTATAAATGGACTATCAAGCACAACTCAAATGAACACGCAGAGGAATAAAAACTAGATAACTGAGACATTTTAACATTAAATTCTATGTGCATCGAAAGCCTTCAACACCTCAGCACCAAAAAGACAAACAATCCAACTCAAAAATGGGCAAAGAAAATTTGCAGACACTTCACTACAGAGGATGTACAGGTGACCAACAAACACATGAGGAAATGCTTATTATCATAGCCATTAGAGCAATGCAAATCAAAACAAGATATCATCTCACCCCAGCAATAATAGCCAAGTTCAACAAGATAGAAAATAACAAATATGGGCAGATTGCAGAGAGATTGGAACCCTCATACACTGCTGGTGGGACTAGATAATGGTACAACCATTGTAGAAAACCTTATGGTATTTCCCTAAAAAACTGAAAGTAGAAATACTATTTGATCCACCAATTCCAATTCCATAACTACGATTACATCCTAAAGATGTAAGAGGCAGAACATGAAGAGACATGCACATTCACGTTCATTGCAGCACAATTGACTTTAACAAAGAAACTAAAACTAAAAATAATAATAATAAAACACCTAAATGCTCATTAACAGATGATTGGATAACCAAGTTATTGTACATTGGAATGGAATGTATGCAACATTAAAGAACAATGAAGAATACATGAATCATCTCACAACATGGTCAAATTTAGAGGCATTAACCTGACACAGTGGCGGTGGCGATGGGCTCAAGTGTAGCAAGAATTATGGAGCTGGGTCAAGACTTAGTGATGTTTTGTTCTTCGTGTACAGGGTCACTATGAGTCGGAGATGACTCGATAGCACTTAACAACAAAACAATCCTAAATTAAATGATTCAATCACAGAAGGACAAATATTGTATCAGCCCACAATGGTAAATAAATAAATGAATAAAAGAAAGTTTATTCAGGGAAGGAAACTCATTTTGTTGGATACCAGGTACAGGAGCAAAAGGAAGGGAAAATCTCAGATTTGTTAGTGGTCACATGTTGATTGGGGTGACAGGAGGAACAGTGTGGAAAGAGTCTGTGTTCAGCATGGTGAGTTTGGGGAAGGGAAACACACTGAAATATACACAAAATACATAGACAGAAAAGGCAAAATTCATTACTAGCGCAACACTGCAGTATCAGTGCACCAAATATCAGACTACAGGTTAGTGCATAGATAGGTGAGAAGAGCAGGTGGGTGTAGGTGCATAGGAATACACCCTAGACCAAGTATAGGCTTGGTTGAAGATAATTTTTCATGTCCACTTGCACTACAAAATAAGCCATATACATTACAGAAGCAATGAAAAACAGGATGGGAGTAACTTTGCAGAGACAACCAAACATCTTGTAAGAGAGAATCACCAGGCCTGGGGGCATAGGACCATAGTCTAAGGGAATATCCTGCTCAATTGGCACAAATAGGTCATAGAAATTTTGTTCTACAACCTACTTTGGTGAATAGCAACCTGGGTCTTAAAATGTTTCAAATGGCCAATGAAAATGCAACTATTGTTCTCCTCTTGGCTGGAGCAAAGGAAAGAAGAAAATCAAAGTCATCTGGAAACAATTAGTCCAAAGATAAAGACAGTCTGCAAGGACCTCCACCTCCACTATCCAAGACCTGAAGAACTAGATAGTGCCCGACAACCAATGCCAACCACACAGAAAAGGATCAAATCTGGAAATCCTCAATAGACTGTGAGGAAAAATGTGGAAAAAAATTCAAAATCACAAAATTGACCAGAATTACTAGTTGGAAAGAGACTAAGAAAACCCCAAGAATATGGCCCTGGGTTACCTTTTGGGCTTAGAAATGGACTCACTTACATGGATTGGCTCTCAGCCCAACAGCAGAAAGAACTATGTACAAAACACCTACCCCAGGTTGATGCACCCACCTACTCTAGGAGATGCAGCCTTTTAATAAAAAGCCAGCCAGCCAGAAATGCATTGATGAGAGGGAGGAGGTGGTCATGAGGAACAAAGGGGAGGAGAGTTTTTATGACTGGGGAGGGTAGTCAGGGTCATGAAACCAGATGTGCATGAACTGTTGAGTGCAAAATGTTTGCTATGTAAATTTGCACCCAAAGCACAATAAATAAATATTCAAATCATGTAAGTATAAGTATTGATTAAATGATTTTATCCTACACTTGCAATTCTATTTTCTCAAAATGTCATCTAATTAAAATGTTGTATTTTAAGTTTGAAACAAATGGAAAATGCAGAATACTATCAATGCTCCTTTTCTTTTTCTTTCCTTAGACTGGCTTTTTCATAATGCTTCATACATTATTTATTACAAAGGATATTAAAGTCATGGGGGATGGCTACATCATACAGCCAAACCACTAGCAGTCATGACCCAGTCTAGTTGGCACACAGCTTTAAAAATCAAAGTCCACCACTTGTGAAATTGGCACCTGTGGTAGTTATGTTTGTGCGTCATATGGCTGGGGCATGGGTCTGAGTGGCTTGGTAGCTGGATATAGTTATTCCCAATGATGAGAATGTAATCATCTCCTCAGTGGAATCTGCTATGAGATGTTAATCAATGAAAAGGAAGTTGCATTTGGGGTGTGGCCTGCTTCCAGTATATCAGAAACAGCTTTGGAAAAAGTCTCAAGCTTTTTGGTACAAGGGGGTCCTATGTGTGGCTAAGCCTACTGATCTTGGGATTGTGCCATTCTATTTTCCAGTTTTGGGTTCATCAGTTTCAGCAGCTAGCCACTTCCTGAGTTACAAGAATCTTCCTGCTACAGTGAGCCTGGAATAAGAGGCAGAGCTGAAGCCCAATGTTGAGGTCCCTTCACCCATCCTGTAGAGGTGGAATCTGAATTTGGTCTTTGTCTCCTGAAGTCGAGAAAATAAATTTCTCTTTCTTAAAGCTATCCCCTTGTATCAGTTTCTTTAATAGCAGTACCAGAGAATCAAGATGACACCTCGACAAATCTCCTTAAAACATATATGATCTTTAAATAAAGACAATTATAAAGTAATATTTGCACCCAACATAACTAACATGCATACAACCAAAATCACATTAGCCCCTGTGATAGTTGAGGTTGTGTGTCAACTTGGCTGGACCACAATTCTGAATGGTTTAAGCAGTTGTGATATTGTTATTCCCATCATGAGATCAGATGTGCATGCTTTAAGCAGCCAATCTGCTGAAAAGGAATTTCCATTGGGGTGTGACCTGCTTCCAATATATATATGGACACCCTGGGAAAATTAGAGAAACTTCTGTGGTCTGGATCCTGTTGTGCTTCTAAATTGACCATGAGCAAACATTCCATCATTCTGCCTGGTGATCTTGGATTCATCATCCACTGAAGTCAACGGTGGTATACTGCCTGCAAACATTGAGCTTATCAGCCCTTGCAGCTGCATGAGTCAGGAAATCCTCCATTTTGATGTTTGATCCAGGAACTTGGGTCTTGTCAGCTTCTATAAGTGTGTGAGCCATTTTCATGAGATAAATTTCTCTCTCTCTCTCTCTCTCTCTCTCTCTCTCTCTCTCTCTCTCTCTCTATTCCTATCTATAGGTATCTACAGATATCTGTATATCTCTATCTATATATCTATCTATATCTGTATCTATATCTATATCTATGTATCTATGTATCTATCTATATGTGTGTGTGTGTGTGTATATATGTATGTATATGTTGTTGTTGTTATTTGCCGGCGAGTTGGCCCAACCCATAGCAACCCCTCCTTGGGTTTCCAAGGCAGTATCACTACGGAAGTAGGATTGCCCAAGCCATATATATCTATGTAAGCTTTGGGAGCTCTGGTAGCATAGTGCCTAAGGCGCTTGACGGCTAACCAGAAGACTGGCGGTTCAAACCCACCAGCCACTCCTTGGAAGGAAGATGGGGCTATCTACTTATGTAGTGATACTGCCTCGGAAACCCAAGGAGGGGTTGCTATGAGTTGGTCTGACTCAAAGGCACATAACAACAACAACAACATGTAAGCTTTACTAGTTTTGTTTCTCTAGAGAACCCAGCCTAACACAGCCTCATTTACAACTTACATTTTAAAAATGAAGAAAAATAGTAATGAAGAGTCATAGTTCTCATTTCTGCAATGGTCATATGGTCATAACTGGTATTTAGAGCTATATTTTTCTACTGCCAATTCCATACTCCTTTTGCCTTCAGCAAGCACCTCAGCTGGTTGTGATTCCTTGCCTGGTGAGATGACCCAAACTTTTATTCATAAAGGGCCTGGGCCAATAATAGTATTTATGTCAGAACTGGGTTGTTTAAGTTTTGCATTGACTAATCACAGGGCATGACAGTACTAAGAAATATACTTAGGAATCTCCGGTATTGCAGACATAGTCTTTTTTACCTCCATTATGTAATATCAATCTGATTTCCAGTAGGTAATCAGGATTTGTAAGACTAACTCTCTCTTTACCTGTTGTTCCTGAAGGATGAGGAATCCCAAATTGCCAGATGGCATTCTTCACTTCTAATTCAGTGGAACTGATATTGTGTCTCAAGGTAGGAGTATAGTGTCTCTAGGTTGAACTAATACCTCCAGGCCTACAAATCATAAGGTTGTAGGGATAGTAAGTGAAATATTGGAAGTGGGTCATGAGTGTAGTGCCACACCCCGTAAATCTCGGTGTGTTAGACTGGGTCTCCAGAGAAGCAAAACCAGTAAAGCTTATATAGAGAGAAAGAGAGAAATTTATCTTAGGAAAATGGCTCACACACTTATAAAAGCTGGCAGTCCAAAGTTTTTGGATCAAACATCAAGCTGGAGGCTTTTCCTGACTCTTGCAGTTGCAGGAGCTGAAGAGCTCAAGGTTGACAGGTGGTAAACTGACTGTTGACTCCAACAAATGATGAATCCAAGATCTCCAGGCTGAATGGTGGATTGTTTGCTCATGGACAGTTGTAGGCAGCACAACAGAATCCTGATCCACAGAAGAATGTCTCTTTTTCCAGGATGTCCATAAATATACTGGAAGCAGGCCACACCCCTAGGGAAACTTCCTTTCAACAGATTGGCTGCTCAAAACATAATCATCTGATCACATCATGGGAATAACCACATCACAATAACTTAAACCCCACAGAATTGGAATCCAGCCAAGATGACACACAGCTCCAGCTATCACAGTCCACCCCTTGTCAACTTGGCAATTGTACACATCTTCTTATATATAATCTCTAAATAAGGACAATTACAAAGTCATATTTGCACCTAACATAATACGGTAACACGCATACAACTGTAACGTATTAACCTTATTTACATTTCACAGTTCATAACAGAAGGAAACAAAAATATTTGATGCATATATACAATGAAGAAATATAACAATCATAGTCCTTGTTTCTGCAACTGGTCACATGGTCATAGCTGATATTCAGAACTACCTTTTTTCACCAAGCATTCTGTATTTCCCTTGCACTCAGCAAGCACCTAAGCTGGTCATGGTTCTTTGCCTGGTGAGGTGACCCAAACCTTCATTCCTGAAGGGTCTGGACCATTAGCAATAATATCAGAATTGGGTTGCTGTAATTTTCCATTGACTTTAATCACAGGGCATCCTAAAGAATCTCCTGTATTCCAGACATATTCCTCTTCACCTCCATTATGTAACATCAATCCAATTTCCCCTTGGTAATCAAGATCTATCACACCAGACAGTACAGTAATGCCCTCCTTTGTCTGTTCATCCAGAGGCATGAGGAAGCCAAATGGCCAAGCAGCATTCCTAATTTCCAGTTCAATGCAATAAGTATTGTGTCTCCAGGTGGGAGTGTTCCTCCCTTTGGAACTAAGATCTCCAGACCCACAGAGCATAGGGCAGCAGGGACAGGAAGCAAACATTTTTTGAGTGGGTCACTGGGGATAATAGTGAGTGGTACCACTCCCATTTCCACCCCTTGGTTCCTGGACCCATGAATTCTGGCTATTGGAGAAACAGAACCATATATTGGATGCTGGTTTAGAGCATATACAGCTTCCTGGAGGACATTGCCCAAAACCTTCAAGGTATTGTCACGTAGCTGGCACCATAATTGTGTTTTTAGTAGGCTACTCCATCGTTCTATCAAGCCAGCTGCTTCACTATGATGGAGAACATGGTAAGACCAGTGAATTCCATGAGCATATGTCCATTGCCAAACTTCATTTGCTGTGAAATGAGTCCCTTGATCAGAAGCAATACTGTATAGGATACCATGACGGTGGATAAGGCACCCTGTAAATGCATGGATGCTAGTTTGACAGAAGAATGGCATGCAGGGAAGGTGAATCCATATCCAGAATAAGTATCTATTCC
>NW_006922312.1:451266-454179 GCF_000298275.1 Orycteropus afer afer | reverse complement strand
GGCATCTGGGCCACTTCCTCATGCAATTTACTTGTGCCTTCAGATCCTGCTCAAGCCTGGTCTCTGATAAATAGGCCACAGCAACACACCCAAATGAGAGATATATTGCCTCCAAAATCCAAAGAGGCCCACCAGACGTTGTGCCTCCTTTTTAGTTGTGGAGGAAGCCAGACACAATAACTTATCCTTCACTTTAGTAGGAATATCTCAACATACCACACACCATTGGGCCCCTACAAATTTCACTGAGGTGGAAGGTGCCTGAATTTTTGTTAGGTTAATTTCCCAACCTCTAGCATGCATATGTCTCAGCAATAAGTCTAAAGTGATCAATACTTCTTCTTTACTAGGTCCAGTCAGCACAATGTCATCAATATAATGGACCAGTGTCATGATTTGTGGAAGGGAAAAGTGATCAAGATCCCTATGGACTGAATAATGACATAGTGCCAGGGAGTTGATATACTCTTGAGGAAGGACTATAAAAGTATATTGCTGGCCATGCCAGCTGAAGGCAAACTGCTTCTGATGATCCTTTGAAATTGGTGTTGAGAAAAAGGCATTGGCCAGATCAATAGCTGCAAACCAAGTACCAGGACTTATACTAATTTGCTCAAGTAATGAAACCACATCACAAACAGCACCTGCAATTGGAGTCACCACCTGTTTAAGTTTATGATAATCGACTGTCATTCACCAAGAGCCATCTGTTTTTTGCACAGGCCAAATAGGTCAAAATTAGGCCAAAATAGGTAATGTGGTGGGAATCACCACCCCTGCATCCTTCAAGGCCTTGATGGTGGTAGTAATCTCTGCAACACATGCAGGGATGCAGTATTGCTTTTGGTTTACTATTTTTGTAGGTAGAGGCAGTTCTAATGGCTTCCAGTTGGCTTTACTACCATAATAGCCCTTACTCCACTGGTCAGGCACCCAATGTGGGAATTCTGCAAATTGCTCAGTATATCTATTCCAATTATGCATTCTAGCACTGGGAAAATCACTACAGGATGGGTTTGGGGACCCACTGAACCCACTGTGAGATGCACCTTAGCTAAGACTCCATCAATAACTTGACCTCCATATGTCCCCACTCTGACTGGTAGGCCACAATGATGCTTTGGGTCTCCTGGAATTAGAGTCAATTCAGAGTCAGTATCTAGTAATCCCCAAAAAGTCTGATTATTTCCTTTTTCCCAGTGAACAATCACTCTTGTAAAAGGCTCCAAATCCCGTTGGGGAAGGCTGGGAGAGAAATTGGCATTATAGATTTTTGGCAATGTCGGGGGGTCCTTCCTTAAAGATACCTGGTCTCCCTTTCATTCAAGGGGTTGTGGGTCTGTAAACTGACTCAAGTCTGGGAATTGATTGAGAGGTCATGACTCTGTATTCTGGTGATTCAATCTAGGTTGTTGTTCACGTACCTAGCATTCTTCTATCTATACAGGTCAAGTAAATATTTAGTAAGCTTGACATGTATTTCACTATGAGGAACACCATAAGGAAGTAGCCAATGCCATAATTCCACACGAGTCAGACTATTCTGATTACTCTTCCAACTCTGCTGTCCATATGGTAACCATGCCCACCTTGCCTTTGTCGATTAACTGCTGCCATTTGGCCCCTCCTGCCACAGGGTCCAATCAGCCCCATTGTAGTTAAGTGTTTTAGTTCAATTAGGGCAGTTCCCACTGTCAAATCAGGTTTACATAAAATTACAATCACAGCAGTCTTCAAGGATACTGGAACTCCCTTCACAAATTTATTCCTCACCATACTGGTGAAAGGTGTGTCTTCTAGACTCTCCATTTCTGGCTCTAGAGGTCTAATCTGATAAATCCATTCTAACAGGACAATTTCCCTAAGCCTCTGGATACCTTCTACATTATACCAAGGCAGGTCTGGTACTTCACTTGACTTAAGGTAGACTATTGCATAGTCCATGCTTCAGTAAGCCAATCAAATAAACTACTAGATCCTTTCCTAACCTCTTCAGCTGAAACAATGAATGAAGAATCAGTACTTAGTGGGCCTAAATCAATAGACTCAGACTGATCCAATCTTACACTCTTTGTACCATTATCCCACACCCTCAGTAGCCATTCCTATACATATTCTCCAGGTTTCTGTCTGTACATGTTAGCAAAATAAAGTAGGCCTTTTCAGATGTAGCATACCACCTCCTCAATCACACATTCTATTTCACCTTTTGGGGCTCAATGGCACTTATCTTTAGTTATAGGTCTAGCAGCAACAATGGGTGATTGAGGCAGTTTCTGAGAACATTCAAGAATGTCTTCCATGGCCTCTGCCTCAAGCTCTAAGCAGGACCAGTTTGGCTAATCCCATGAAACTGAAGTGGGGGGGATAATGATTTTACAGTAATCTCTTCAGATGGGAGGGATTCAACAGAATTTACAGGTTCCATATCCTGATCTTTCTGACTATCTGCCCATATGCCAAAATTTCAGGTTTCAGAATCCTATTTTGTCCCAATCAATGCCCTCACTTTAACTTCAGACACTATTCTGGGTTGACAATTTAATTGACATTGTAATTCAGTCTTACAATTTGTTTTCAGCAATATCAGCTGTTACTAGAAGAAATAAGACATTCTTTCAGAGAACAACTGGAAACACTGAGGTCTTTTATGCAGCACTTAAGCAGAGACAGGGCAGCTCTAAGCTCATCTTGCTCTTTTGTCACTTTGTCTAGTATAAGTAAGACCAACCAACCAGCTTCAACCAACCAGCTTCCTTATACTCCTCATGCTGAGAAAATTGCAAAAAAGTATTAAATCACTCAGAGCCTCACTTCTCACAAGTACTTGATCTATTGGCAATGTTATTTTGCATATTAATGGTGCCACCTCACACCATGGATTGGCAGGGCCCTCTTTACTAACAGAGGCAG
>NW_006922312.1:442525-444446 GCF_000298275.1 Orycteropus afer afer | reverse complement strand
GATGAATGTCACACCATTCCTTTTCAAACTGTCATTCCCGGCATAGTAGATCATATGGTTGTCTGATTCAAAATGTCCAAAACCAGTCCATTTCAGCTCACTAATGCCGAGGATATCAATCTTTATGCATTCCATTTTCTTTTTGACAACTTGCAATTTTCCTAGATTCATACTTCATATTGAGACACACTAGGAAGAAGGAAGAGGCCATCCACTTCTCAAAGAATTGGCCTGGGAAAACCTTATGATTAGCAAAGAAACACCATTTGATACATTACCGCATGTGAACTTGGTGGACATTATATTGAAGAAAATCCATCAATTATTAAAAACATAAATACGTGTATTCTAACTTCTAGGAAAAGACATGAACAAGTAAATATGCATAAATTAGTGTTCATTAGTGGTTGCCAGGGATTACAATGTCCAATCTAGAAATAGTATCTCCAGATAGTAGACAATTTTTATTTTTGGTGATGGAAAAGACAACATCTAGGGTAAAATTTACATAGCTTGCCAAAGGTGAATAAGTATGAAGACAAAAGGACCTGTTGTCAATTACTGTGGTAGATATAATTTTGAAAGAATAGCAAAATATGTATGTAATATATATACTCGTATATATATATACAAGTTTTCTCTTTATCTGACTTTTCACATTTACAACAATATCAAAAAATCACTTACGCAACAGTTTTGTGCATTCACCACTTATGTCTGTTAGTAACAAGTACTTAAGTGTAAGGCAAAGTGATGACTGTGATAGTTAAGATCGTGTGTCAACTTGGCTGCACAATAATCCTCCGTATTTTGGCAGTTATGTAATGATGTTATTTGGCACTCATGTAATCACCCAATTTGTGATCTGATGTGGTCAGCCTTCATTTTCACTTAATGCCAATTTTTGTTTAATGATGCAGTCTTTGGAACCTAACTGTGTTGTTAACTGAGGAGGGGGTGTATCTATATGTGACATTTCTATGGAACTGTGTGGATATAAGCTCTTATGTGTATTTTTAAATATATCTGTGAATATGTTTTATTTAAACACACACGCACACATATATACACATATATATACACATATACATGTACACACATATATTGTTGTTGTTAGGTGCCATCGAGTCATCTTCAACTCATAGTGACCCTATAAGTAGTATATATAATAAAAAACACAGAACCTCAGTTATGGATTATCTTAGACTTAACCAAACATTGTGTGGGATTGGTTTTCTAGGATTGATGGATTAAGACTATAATCTCATGGGACACCTTGCTTAAATTGGTGTAATATAGATAATAAATTTATCTTCTATTTCCTAGTTTGGTAAGTAGTGCTTAGCTCTTAAATTCTTGCAAGCAGCTAAAATGAAACTCGTCTCTACTCTGCTCTCTGGAGCAAAAGAGACAGAAGGATACAAAACACTCAAAGCAGAAACAATCTACAAAACAGATAGACTACATAAACTACTTCTACCCTGAGACAAGAACTAGATGTTGCCTGGCTACCACTACCATTATAATCAGGGACACAACAGATGAACCCTAATAAAATTAGAGAAAAATGTGGAACAGAACCTTGAATTCTTTTAAAAAATAAATAAACAAACAAAACCTACTGGACTGGTTGAAACTGTAGTTCTTGAGACTAGTGCCCTAAACACTTGTAGCTAAATCACAAACTGACTCAAGAAATAATGAATATAACTAGTAACCCTCTATGTTCTTTTTGAACAAATCTCCCTTGTGGGCCCAACTGTTGAAAAATTACTTTGAAACAAAGATGAGAATGTAAGGGGAAGAGAAACAAGATTAATAGAAGCAGAACAACAAAATGGAAAAGAGTATGTTCATACATCTTGAAGAGTGTAACCAGTGTCAGTGAACAACTTGTGTGGGGCTTGTTGAATGGGAACCT
>NW_006922312.1:438417-442425 GCF_000298275.1 Orycteropus afer afer | reverse complement strand
TAGCGAGACAAAAGCTTGTATATACAGAGAGAGAAATTTATCTTAGGAAAATGGCTCGCACACTTATAGAAGCTGACAAGTCCAAAGTTCTTGGATCAAATGTCAAGCTGGAGGCTTTTCCTGACTTTTGCAGAGGCAGGGGCTGAAAAGAGCTCAACATTGGCAGGTGGTATACTGACTGTTGACTCCAACAAATGATGAGTCCAAGATCTCAAGGCTGAATGGTAGATTGTTCACTCACAGACAGTTGTATGCAGCACAACAGACTCCCAATCCACACAAGAATGTCTCTTTGCCCAGGATGTCCATAAATATACTGGAAACAGACTACACCCTTAGGGAAACTTCCTTCCAACAGAAAGCCTGCTCAAAACATAATCATCTGATCCCATCTTGAGAATAACCACATCACAATGGGTTAAACCACACAAAATTGTGGTCCAGCCAAGTTGACACACAGCTCCAACTATCACACCCTTGGGCCCCATGAATCCTTGCTGTGGGAAAAGGGCAAAATATATTGGATGCTGGTTTAGAGCCCATACAGATTCTTGGAGAACATTGCCCCAATCCTGCAAGGTACTGCTGTAGCCTATTCCATGCTCCCACAGCTCCTTATGGTAATATCTTTTGTTTCTTTTTTAGAACCAGCAATTGCATGCAGAATATAACAAGAGTGTACTGGTTGCCACCAGATTTGGCCTGCAGAAAATGTGCAGAAAACTCTAGCTTTGTCCTAAGATGACCTAGTTCCATATGCCCTGTCAAAACTCCCCTGCTGATTACACTAAGTTCACCATTTTTAGAACATGTGATGTCCATTTTGCATGCACTTGCACTGCTCTAAAAATTCCTATTAGATCTACCAGAATTTCAATAAATATGTATAACTTCCCTACAAAACTGTAACTCATTCTTACCTTGTAGAGTCAGATTTGAGAGAGATTTCCCCTGGTTCCTTACCTAAAACCAAAACCATAAAATAAAATAAAAAACCTCACTGTTGTCTAGTTGATTCAACTCATAGTCACCCTTCCTTGGTGTTCCAGGGCAGTATCTCTATGAAAGCAGACTGCCCAATCTTCCTTCTGAAGAGTGGCTGGTGGGTTTGAACCACCAGCCTTCTGGTTAGCAGTCACTCAAATGCCTTAGACACTACTCCACCAGAGCTCCTTAACTAGCACTATATAAATAAAGCTACTTTCTCTTTCTCAAAGTTTGGGGTCCAAAGATTTGTTTCTGTGAGCACCACACAGTAATCCTCCTTAGGGTTATCCCTTTTAGAGTTTCATTGTGAACATGAACAGACTGAGGTTTCTTCTGTTATCTGTCCAGGGCTGGAATCCCCTTCAGCTATCGATCTAGCTACCAACTGGATCTCAGTGAACACCACGCCTTTTGTTCAAAAGGGAGGGGAAATGTTGGCAGAAGCCATGACAATTGCCAGTCTGAGGTGTTTGTTTACTTCGTTTACTTCAAGAATTAAAAATTAGCCTATTCTTGGACATCACCTAAAGCAAGTTCTTCGTTTATTTCCTCTTATCAAGTGTAACTGTTGTAGAACGTAGGAGGACCTTGTTTTGTAGAATAGAAAGTGGACTAACGTATTCTCATTATGAATGGTTAAAGTCATGTTAGACACACTAGTTCTTTGATTTTCCTCTCCACAACCCAAGGCAGAGGAGAAGATACATAGCCTATGGGTTTTCTGGCTTAAGCATGCACTTTCTTGAATGTTGAGGTTTGTCCTTCAATTTTATGTGTTTTTGTGATTGATGTTTATATGTGAGTGTGACTGTGAGCTGGCAAATTAATGGGAAATAAAGCAAGCATTCCAGAATGTAGTCCTTTAGGGTATATACTAAGTACTTTTGTATAGCAAGAAATTTTGAGAAGATAGTGGTTTGCTTTTGCAATACTGGTTGGCCACGGTACCAACTTGGGGAAAGTCAGATGTGGCCTGAAAATGAGCCTTTGCAATTTAACACAATTTAACAATTGGCTTTATTTTAAAAGAAGGAAGTAAAATGGGATGTGATCCTTTATGTGCAATCTTTTATGTCTTTGTGGTAGCATAAAACTAAAAAACTCACTGTTGTTGAGTTGGTTCTCACTCACATAAATTCCCTCTTGGGTTTCCAAGGCAGTATCTCTGCAGATTTAGATTGCCCAGTCTTCCTTCCAAGGAGAGGCAACTGCCTCACAGTTTTTACATGTTTCTGAGTGACTTATTCCACTCAGTGGCTGAGACCTGTTGTGTAAATTAAATGCACGTATAATCTTTGTCACTGAGATATTGCAGGTGACCATGGGCCCTGAAAAATGTTGGATCCTGCAAGCACCTTGGATGCAACTTCTATTATTAGAGGCCACCCCTACACTTCCAGAAGAAATGCAGCAACAAATGACCCCTGAGGTTTGACTTATGAGGCCTCTCAGCAGGGCTAAAACTACCATCACCATTTAGGTAATTTTAAAACCCAACAACATTATGCCAAATCTCAAATAATATCCCATGAAAAGAGAAGCTAGGTTGGCTTTTCTCTCACTAACTGAGAGCTTTCAGTAATAGGGGCTGATTTTCTTGTAGATCAGCCTACAACACCCAGTTCTTGCTGGTGAAGAAGGCTGGGACTATTGAAGACTTATGAGTTATCAATTAGATGACAGGAGGCATCCACCTGTGGTGCCTGACTATCTTTTCATCAGCTCATCCTTGTAAGGAAGACTGGGCAATCTACTTCAGTAGAGCTACTGCCTTGGAAACCCAAGAGGGAGTTACCATGAGTGGGAACCAACTCAACAGCATTGAGTTTTGGATTTTTATGCTACCACAAAGAAATAAAAGAGTGCACATGAAGGATCATTTCCCATTTTACTTCCTCCTCTAGTGCAGACATATTTTATTTTTGTCTTAGTTTCTAGTGCTGCTATAACAGAAATACTACAAATGGGTGGTTTTAACAAACAGAAATTTATTCTTTTACAGTTTGGGAGGCTAGAAGTCTGAATTCAGAAGGCTGGTTTGCAAGACAGGGTGGAATTCCCTTAATTTTGGGTTGCAGCTGTCTCTTGTTGCAGGCCCACTGGAGCTAGAGGCTTCTTATGACTCACATACCTACTAGCTGCTGATGAACCCAAGACTTGCTGGTAAAATGACACAATCCCAAGATTGGCAGGCAACACAGCAGGCCACTGTTTCAAGTCCAGAAATTGGAGAGGCAGAATTGGCCAAATGCAGGATCCAAAATGTACCAAAAACTCAAGATCTTTCCCAAAACTTCACATATACTGGAAGCATATGACATCCTGAAGGCAATAAACTAGCTGCTCACAGAAGATTCCACCATGGAATTGATTACACCACATCCAGTCCCATAATAGGAAATAATTATACCCAGCTGCCAACCACTGAAAACTACAACCTAGCCAAGTTGATATACGTCTGTAACTACCATACCAATACATAACCCTATTGACTATATTACTGGGGGTCAGTGCATGGTTCATAACACAGGACTTGAAAGATGCTTTGTATGTGTGCTCCTGGCTGAAGAGTTTCAGGAGATCTTAGCTTTTGAGTAGGACGATCATATACGAGGCCAAATATTTAATTGATCTGAACTGTTCTTCCTAAAAGGTTCAAGAAGAGCCCTACTCTTTGGAGAAGTCCCAGCTAATGATCTGCAGGAGCTGTAAATGGTAGAGTATCTCCTCCAGTGTGTGGATGATATTTTGATAGCCTGCTGTAGAAAAGAAATATGTACCCAAGAGACTATTAAGATATTAAATTGCTTAGGAAGCAAAGGCTTTAAAGTATCTTAAAAAAATTACAAATTTCTGTACCAAACGTAACATACATGGGATTTAACATTTCTCAGGGACAACAGGAGTTGTTGTTGTTGTTATTGTTGTTGTTGTTGTTAAGTGCCATCGAGTCGTTTCTGACTCATAGTGACCCCATGCACAGCAGAACGAAACACTGCCCAATCACGCGCCAGCCCCACA
>NW_006922312.1:421848-423797 GCF_000298275.1 Orycteropus afer afer | reverse complement strand
TGTGTCTGTGTTAATTGGTTTCCCTTTTCTTTGTTGAAGAGGGTCTGTGCAATCCTTCTGCCTAGTCCGCCATCTTGCCCCGCCTCCCGAAAAATGTTATTTTTAACCGAAAATTATAGCAAACACGTCTGGGCTATCAAATTCTAGTTTTTGTTTCTTGTCTTTGATAAACCATGTACAATTAATGAGTCTGTGTTCTCCTTACCTAGTTTATATTATTTTCCATGTATCTGCAAAAAGCAGCAATGCAAAAAGAAAATTAGAAATATGAGAGATATTAAGATTGAACTTTATCAAACAATTGACTAAACTGCTATTTGGAGCATATTACCAAAATAAATAAATAAAAGTATTAATTGATTCGTTATTAACAGCCATTATGCAAAAAATCCCCACATATATACAGGTATGTGTCACTTAACATGAGGGTTCAGGGGCTGCTTTTTGCTTGGGGGCAGCTCTATGTTAAGTCTGGGACCAAAGATAGGCAGGTGCAGAGGGGTAAGAACCTCTAAGGCAGGCAAACTTATCTGTCAGTTTATTATCTTGTGGTGGCTTATGTGAGCCTGATGGCTATGCCACCAGTGTTGTAAAATTCCAGCAGAGTTACCCATGGTGGACAGGTTTCAGCAGATCTTCTAGGCTAAGACAACTTAGAAGAAGGAAGAAGCCATTCACTTCTCAAACAATTGACCTGAGAAAACATTATGCATAGCAGTGAAACACTGTTTGATATATTACTGGAAAACTTTATGAATAGCACTGAAACATTGTCTAATATAGTGCCAGAAGATGAGCCCATCAGGTTGGAAGGCACTCAAACTTTGTCTGGGGAAGAGCTGACACTTTTGAGTAGAGACAACCTTAATGATCTGGATGGAATAAATTTTCAGGACTTCCATTGGCAGATGTGGCATGACTCAGAGAAATACTGTCTGATACATTACTGAGCAACATTATGAATAGTCCAGAAACATTGTCCAATATAGAGGAGGAAGATGAGTCACTTAGCTTAGAAAGCTCTCAAAATAGGCCTGGGCAAGAGCCTCATTATCAGAGTAAAATCAGCCTTAGTCACATGGATAAGGTTAAAGCTTTTGAGACCTCCATTTGCAGACATGGCAACACTCAAATTGAGGAGAAACAGTGACAAACATGCATTAATAATCAGAACATGGAATGTACAAAGTATAAAACTAGGAAAATTGGAAGCTGTCAAAACTGAAATGGAATGCATAAAGATTGATACCCTAGGCATTAGTGAGCTGAAATGGACTGGTCTGGTTTTGGCCATTTTGAATCAGACAACCATATGATCTACTATGCCAGAAAAGACAAAATGAAGAGTAATAGTATGGCAATCACTATCACAAAGACTGTTTCAAGATTTGTCCTGAAGTACAACACTGTCAGTGATAGGACAATATCCTTATACCTACAAGAAAGACCAGTTAATAAAATTGTTATTCAAATCTACGCACCAATCACCAAAGACAAAGATGAGGAAATTGATTATTTCTACCAATTTCTGCAGTCTGAAATTGATTGACTTGCAACCAAGATGTATTAATTATCACTGGTGATTGGAAGCAAAAAAGAAATCATCAATAGTTGGAAAATATGGCCTTAATGATAGAAATACACTAGAGACTGCATGATAGAATTTTGCAAGCCCAACAACTTATTCATTGCAAATACCTTTTTCAACAACATAAGCAATGACTATACACACGGACTTCCCCAGCAGGAATACACAGGAATCAGATTGACTACATCTGTGGCAAGAGGCAATGGAAAATTTCCACATCTTCAGCCAAAACAAGGCCAAGAGTTGATTGTGGAACAGACCAGCAACTTCTCATATGCACGTTCAAGTTGCAATTAAGAATGAGTCCACAAGAGCTGAAATATGATCTTGATTCTATCCCTCCTGAATTTAGAGACCATTA
>NW_006922312.1:419856-421153 GCF_000298275.1 Orycteropus afer afer | reverse complement strand
GATCCCACAGATTGTGCAAATTATAGAACAATATCATTAACATCACATCCAAGTAAAATCTTACTAAAAATAATTCAAAAAGAGTTGCAGCAGTGTATTGAGAGAGAGCCTACAGAAATGCCAACTGGATTCTGAAGAGGATGTGGAATGAGGGATATCATTGCTAATGTCAGAAGGAGCTTAGCTGAAAGCAAGGAATACCAGAAAGATGTTTATTTATGTAAACATTGACTTAAAACAGTTTAGAAGAAATAATTGACTATGCAAAAATATTCAATTGTGTGTATCTTAACAAATTATGAATAATACTGGGAAGAATTGGAATTCTAGAACACTTCATTGTTCTCATGAGAACCTGTACATAGACCAGGAGGCCACTATTTGAACAGAACAAGGGGATATTGCATGGTTCAAAATCAAGAAAGTTGTACCTCAAGATTGTATCTTTTCACCATACTTATTCATTTTGTATGCTGAGCAAATAATCTGAGAAGCTGGATTATATGAAGAAAACGTTGCACCAGGATAGGAGGAAGACTAACTAACAACCTGTGATATGCAGATGACACAACTTTGTTTGCTGAAAGTGAAGATAATTTGAAGAATGTACTGATGAAAATTCAACACTACAATCTTCAATATAGATTCCATCTCAATATATTAAACAACAACAACAAAAAAAAATCCTTACAAGTTGTGCAATAAACAGCTCCAAGATAAATGGAGAAAAGAATGAAGTTGTCAAGGACTTCATACTATTTGTTTCTGCAACCAACACCAATTGAAGCAACAGTCAAAAAATCAGATGACATATTGCATTGGCCAAATCTGCTGCAAAATACCTCTTTTAAGTGCTAAACATCAAAAATCTGTCCTTGAAGACTAAGGTGCACCTAACCCAAGTCATGTTATTTTCAAACACCTCTTATGTATGTGAGAGCTGGACAATGAATAAGGAAGACAGAAGAAGAGTTGATGCTTTGAGCTGTTGGAGAAGAGGTGCTGGAGGAGGATGCTAATAGTACCATGATCTGCCAAAAAGAATAACAAACCCATCCTGAAAGAAGTGCAGCCAGAATGCTCTTTGGAAGTGAGAATAGCCAGACTGTGTCTCCCCTATGCTGGTCATGTTGTCAGAGGGAGACATTCCCTGGAGAAGGATATGAAGCTTTGTAAAGTGGAGGGTCAATGAAGAAGGGGAAGGCCCTCAATGAAGTGGATAGACACAGTGGCTGCAATGATGGACTCAGGTACAGCAGGGATCATGAGGCTGGCACAGGACCGGGCATTGTTTCAT
>NW_006922312.1:409246-419756 GCF_000298275.1 Orycteropus afer afer | reverse complement strand
ATTCTGTTGTGCATAGGGTTGCTGTGAGTCAGAGACAACTCAATGGCACCTAATGACAACAATAGCCACTTAACATCCACTTGGGCAACAAATGACCACGTACACAGGCACAGTTCCATAGAATTGTGATTTTTTTGTTTTGTTTTGTTTTGTTTTTTAAGGAAAGCAGCCGTCCTTTTGTTTATTATTTCTTCTTAATAATTTTGAAGTCTCAAAACTCAGACACTTGCCACACTGTATCACAGTTAGGGTACAAGACAATGAGGCAGCAGACATGGCTTTGGACATAGGCTCTTGGTTTTGTCTGGAGATAAGTGACAGTGGTGGTGGCAGGGACTATGAGGCAAAGCTGTGAGGAAGGGGGTAGGGAGTAGGGATGGGGTACACTTTTTCTCTCTTTTTCTACTCCTGTCACTGCCCTGTCAGTCAATACTACTCCCAGTGTTTGCACGATGTCCACACAAATTACAAAATGTCCATTTCACAGGCTATATCATGGACATTAAGAAAACATATCTGTGTGTGTGTATGTGTGTGTGTATACACAATTGATGTTAGACAGAGGTCTGTTATTAATCTAGACAATGGCTACCATCTTTCAGAAATACAGATAATAATAATTACAGTATAAAATAAATTAGCTCTTGATTACTTGTCAGTATGTGTTGATAACTGAGATAGCTGTATGCATTAACCTACTAAATAGAAGTGACAGTAGTAGCTTCTTCACCAGTGTTGTAAGCACAATAAGATCCTTACTGCCTTTTGTGTAGAGCCAATGACCACAAAAGATTGAAGCAGGAATGTAAAATAACTTATTAAGTATTAATACCTAAGGAAACAGAAAGAATCAGTTCTCTAAAGTTTCTCTCACCAAGCAAAGGGGTAAACATGATTATATACAGAGGTGGGAAGGGGCTTGAAGATCTCTTGGACTTCCAGGAATGTTTTTGTCCTTCTTTATCTCAGTTGTTCCAGACTCACTGTTTCTCTTTGCAGGGTTGTCTTGCTCTATGGACCATAGTTCCTGGCTGAAAGTAGCAGTGGGATAAGATCATACTCCAAACAATGTATAAGAAAAAAATAATAATCAAAGGAAATCATGGTCCATGAAGAGGCCAGCTATTCTACTTACTTAAAAGGAAGAAGGAAAGAAAAATAGCAAGCTCATCATTATAATAAATGTTTGGTTTAATCATTCTCCTAATTTGTTATAGTTTTGCAATTTTCACCAGAGGGACTCAAGGGCCTTCCACACTTTCCTCCCCCATTTTTTCGAGGTTTGACAATCATGGAAAATCAAGTCGCATTCTCTTCTTAGGTTACTTCCTGCTCCATAGGGACAACAAGTAGTTAATACCTTGGAGGGTGGGACTGATAAAAATTAATATCATCCTACTGTAGAAGTTCACCAGTATCAGGTACTTTAATAAAGAATATATGAGTAGCCCCAAGAGTTCTGGATATTCCATTAGAGACTACCTTCCTTATGCATGGGGCACATACATATGATTATGATGGCAAGGCTGAAAGTAATTAGGGGTGCAAGCTAAGATCCAATTTTGGAGAATAAATTCTCAAGCTAATTCCATTCATATCCTTGGTCTTAGACCTTTGGTTTGGTTCATTTAGTAGTTTTATGGATGGACTCTAGACCTTATTCAACTGCCCTGGGAGTATTTATCCAGGCACAGCATGTATTGTTTATAACGTCACATACACCACAATAGTTAGCAAGAAGAAAATCCAAGGCTATACTTTTTTAGCTAAGGAATTCAGAGAGACCTATTGGGCTCAAATGGGCTCAAATGTCCACAGCCAAGAGTTGGATGATGTCTGACAAATTTTGAATAGTTTAAAAATAAATCAATAAAAACAAAAAATCAAAATCCAGTTTTACCTAAGACCAAATTAGTTTCTATTCCTGATGTAGCTAATTATGCAAAATTTTAGAGAAAAGAGGTCTCATTTCTGCATGACTGCACTTCTGGAAAAATGTGGAAAATAGAGCATATCTGAGTGAAAAAAAAGTGAAGAAATATAAAATACATTGTTCTACAAAGTGGATCCTAGAAAGGCAAAATAAAAAGGAAATTATTCACCTCTGAAAACGTCTTCTGGCAAATTCTAACTAAGCTACAAAGCATAAAACAGAAAAAACACATGAAATGGAATCAGTTTGATTTCAGTATAAAATAATGATACTTATTCATCTGCAGGTTGGGTAATCTACTTCTGTAGTGATACTGCCTAGGAAACCCAAGGAGAGGTCACTATGAGCTGGTCTGACTGGACAGCACATAACAACAAAACAACATTCATCAGCAGGAATTCTCTTGTAAAACCACTTAAATCTTTTCAGTGGAGTTGCTTGCCAGTTTTCTGAGGCACTGTAGCAGATAAGTATTTCTGCTGAATAATCTCTGGTGGAGGAGAAGTCTTAATTTTGGAGTGGTGTATCCACTCATTTGTAGCTCACTTTCACTGTGGTATTCAGGGACAGCAAGACTTCATAGGGTCCTTTCCACTTTTCTGTGAGGTCCGCAGGATTCCAGACCTTTGCATAGCCCCAGCTCCCAGCTAGCCAGTTGTAGAAGACCTCAGGCAGTGGGCTGTAGGGCTGAGAAAGAACATTTGCGTCCACAGGGTCTGTAAAGTCTGTCCTGTTAACTGGAAATATTATTTTATAAACAGGTTACATTTTTCTTGAATATTCCCAGCCACTAGACTCACATCAGCACTGGTACACTTTTTAAAAACATTTTGTATGTGTTTACACATTTAGTTTTCACAATAATCTTATAAGGTAGATAGATATTAGTACTATCCTCATTTCATAAATGAGGAAACTGACTCACAGAGAAATTTAGTGACTTTCACAACATCACAAAGCTAGTAAGTGACCAAGTCAGAGTCAGGGTTTGTTTGGTTGGTTTTTAGCATAGATACAATTTAAATTGGTAGTATTTAGGTTTTGCACCAGGAGTTTCCATACAGCATTTCACAGGAACTTACCTTCAATTTTGTTTTGTTGTCAACTCTGAACTGAATAGGGCCATGGGAAGGATTTTTACCCTAGCTTCCTGATATAATTTAGCAGTATTTAGCTTCCTGACATAATTTAGCTATATAAGACCTTAAAATTCGATTCATCCTTTCTACTTTGCCACTAGATTGGGCTCTCTAAACAGTGTGAACTTTCACTCAGTACCCAAATATTGACTAGTGCCTGAGGCACTTGACTGGTAACCAGAAAGCTGGAGGTTCAACCCTACCAGCCACTCCTCAGAAGGAAGGTTGGGCAATCTACTTAAGTAGTGATATCACCTTGGAAACCCAAGGAGGGGTCACTATGAGTCAGGTCCAACACTACGGCACATAACAATAACAACAACAACAACTGGGTTATTATGCCAATGAAATGGGTTTCACTGTAACTCCCAATGACCTAGGGAATTATGAACCTGGGATAATCTTCCCCAATAGTCTTTTGGCCACTTCAGTGGATTTCTAAGTCCTATAAGGGAAGGCCTTTTGATCTTTGTAGACTGTCACATTCTGACCCTGTGTCATCTTCAGTGCCTGGACCATGGCAATTAGTTATCTCTCTATCTATCTATCTATCTATCTATCTCTATCTATCTATCTATCTATCTATCTATCTATCTATCTATGCTGATGTTCCATGGGGAAACATCTGTGTTTCCAAGACTTGGTAAGGCTGATGATTGCATAGCCTGCCTTCCATTGTCCATTCTCCATGAAGCTACCTCATCTACAAAACAGGTGAGATGTGATTCACACAGAGATTGGTCAGAGGACCCTTCTTTGGCTGGCATACACCAGGTTGAGGTTCTTGACACAATCATGATGAATGGAATCCGGTTGGTGCAAAGTGAACAACAGGGTAGCTGGCTTTATGCTAGTTGCTGGCTAGATCTGAACACTTGATTTGTCTCCTGTGGAAGCCTGATATTGAGTAATTCTTGCTTGTGAGAGCCAGTGGGTGGCTTTTTTGTCTAGGACTGTCAGGACTGAATGAGCAATGTAAACCAAGATGGCCTGTCCAAAGTTTTGCTTGTCAGCAGCTTTCAGCATCTCTACTGTCGCTGCCATCACCTTCAAGCATGCAGGCCAGCTCTGTGTCACTGGATCTAAAGTTTTAGGAACATATGTCTCTAGTCTTCTTTCAGATCCCAGGAACTGAGTAAGAAGTCCAGCCATTATGATTTGATGCTCAGACATAAATAAATCAAAAGATTAAGTAAATCTGGTAATCCTAGAGTCAGGGTTTCCAGTACCAAAAAAACAAACCAAACTCACTACCAGTGAGTCAGATCCAACTCATAGTCACCACCACCACCCTTGGGTTTCTGAGGCAGTATCATGACAGCAGTAGATTGCCCAAATTTCCTTCTGAGGAGTGGCTGGTGGGTTTGAATGACCAGCCTTCTGGTTAGCAGTCAAATGGCATAGGCACTATGCCATTGGAGCTCCTAAGGTTTCCAGTAAGGCCTGTTTTAATTTATCAAAAGCCTACTGCTCTAATTTTCAAAAAGAGATAAGTTTCTTTTTCCTTCTAAGAGGCAGTACAATGGTTTTGGTAGGTACTCAAAACTGACAAAATTCTGCCATACCCAGGAATCCTTTAAGCTGTTTGCAAAGTTGTAGTAGGACTAGCTAGTAAATGTCTTGTTTGCTCTGCATTCCCTTTATCCCTTGCTGGATAACTGGGCTTTGGTCTTAAAGACTCAATAGCACTTCATTAAATGTTTATTGCCCACATAAACCATGGAATCATGGTTTATTCAGTTTTCTGTAATTTCCTCTGAATGTCAGGAGTGCTCTAATAAACTTTGCATTATCCAGGCTTTTCAGATTCAAATCTGCACATTGTTGAAGGCATTGGTCATTTTATGTAAAAAAGGTAGAGATATCCTTGACCATCCTTTGCCTAATCTCATATACTTTATTTAAACTCTTCAAGTTTGGCAGCTCCATAGCTAATCCCTTCATTTCTAAGAGTGTCTGCAACTTAAAATCTTAACATAATCTTCCCTGTCATTCTGGCCCTAGCAGAAGTCCTACAGTGGCACGTCATCCAAAATACGTGCCACCTACTATGGTTGAGCATCTCTCTGCCTCTGAGCTTCCACCCACTCAGGCATAGCTCATCACCAATCTCCGTGCCTCCAGAGTTAACAAAGTAATCATGACTAACTAACATTCAGCCCATGTTGGGTCAGAGGAGTTAAAATAAGTCAGCAGTTCATACATTTTGCCTGGATTCTTTTGTTGTTGTTGTTGTTATGTGCCGTTGAGTCAGAACCGACTCATAGCAACTCCTCTTGGGTTCCCAAGGCCGTATCACTACAGAAGTAGAGTGCCCCATCTTCCTTCTGAGGAGTTGCTGGTGGGTTTGAACCACCAGCCCTCTGGTTAGCAGTCCAGTGCCTTAGGCACTATGCTACCAGAGCTCCCTGGATTATCATTCTTCCAATTGTATATCTGTTATGTTAAAAGGCACATGCACCCTAACAATCTCTCCACCAAGTGGATCTGGTGAAGTTGGTATTGGCCCATAGCCACATTCCCTTGGCCTGGCACAGTCTCTGACCCTTTCTGGGTCAAATTTGGTCCCCAGTAGAGTATCCCCTTCCCTACATGTTTGAAAGGGAAATTAGCTAGCCTTTTGCCGGTTCACCTTTCCACTGTGGATCCCACCTAAAAGTAGAGTCTGGTTCTGGCAAATATAGAATAGGGAGCTTTAAGGAACTTAAAGGGTCATAAGGATCCTTGCCTCTGATTAATACTAGAGAAGGAGCTAAAGATTGTTTGCCATTAGTAACATTAGTAACATTAGTTCATTAGTCTGAACATAATTTTATAAGTTTGTTGAGTTTTTTTATCATAGTACAAAGACATAAAGTTCTCTATATACATTTTCTTGTTTTATCTGCTAATGCAGGAACAAAACAAATCCAATTGCAAAATACTGTTATCATTGACTGACTTACAAGGTGGTCAGCATCTTGGCTTTTTAATTCATATTGTGGTCACATAACAGTGCTTAAAAAGGTCAGTCTTTTGTTTTTCACGAGATCATAGTCAAGCTCATTTCAATCTTTTAAAATATATCGTAGAGGAATGCACTCAGGTATCCCATAGCTGTTATCCATCTCAAAAAACAATTTAAAAAAAATGAAGAAGAAGAACCAGAAAATCTCAGAACAGAAAAACTGGCAAACAGGTTAGTTTAGCAGTCTTTACACTTATAGCAATAAATGTTGCTTTCACTTCCCCTGGTTCGATACTGGGTGCTACCAGTCACAACATGGGCACCTAGCTCAGAACCAGGTGCCACCCTCAACACAAGCTCAGTAACTTCAAGCTTGGCTAGTAATAAACAGAATCCAAACTAAAATATCTGATCAAAACAAATATTCAGCTCACCTGAAATAAGGTTCCTTTGTTGCCACTCAAGGAGTCATTCCTGGGTCCAGCCCAAGTGCACCAAGTTACATGTCAAAGGTTCTCTAGAGAAATCTTTAGGGTGACACCAAATATTCTCCCCTGCTCAGATGGGCACAGAATTGCCAACAAATAGCACCCCAAGCTGACTAGATAAGAAAATGCATCCACGATACTGTTTGGTGTGGCTCACAGAAATAGACTCAAGTTGAGGCAAAGAAAGAAGCTTTATTCAGGCCAACATGAAGAAGCACCTGGTACTGCTGTCACTGACAGAGTTCAAGGAGCTTCAAGTTAATTTTACCTTTAACTTCCTGGGGAGAAAAATAAAGGAGGAAAAGAAAAAGGGAGGTCTGAGAGTGAACTGCTGAAGAGAGGGTAGGTGCAGTGCAAAACTCTCTTAAAAAGCACTTGCTGATGACACTGTGTTCTATGTCTTATGTTGGTGAGTAGTGACTGGGGTCTTAAAAGCTTGCAAGTGGCCATGTGAGATGTAACAATTCATCTCTGCTCATCTGGAGCAAAGAAAAATGAAGAAAACCAAAGACACATGGAAGCAATTAGTCTAAGGACTAGCGTACCATGCAAATTTCAACCTACATGATCATGAGACCAGAACTAGGTGCCACCACTGTCAAACACTCAGAAAGGGATCAGTGGAAGATATCCTGGGTAGGGCAGGAGAAAACTAGGGAAGAAAACTCAAAATCATAAAAGAGACAAGGATTATTGGTATGATAGAGAACATGGTGAAAGGACCACTATTATGACCACTAGTTTTCCTTCTGGACTGGAAATAAACTCATTCTTAGGGCTTCCAGCCAAACCACAGACAGGCAAATAGGGTGAACATTTACACCAGGTAGATACTTCCTTAGAAAAATCAATTATGAGAGAAGAGAAGCACAGTATTTGAACAGGCAGATAGCTCAGGGTGCAGGAATGCATAGGACAAGAGGACACAGGGAACAGGTAACTACAGGAAGAAAGTGGGAAAAGAACTGTTACCTTGTGGGGATTACAGCCAAAGTCAGGAAAGAAAATGTGTGAGAAATGCTATATGGAAAATTAATTTGGTCTATAACTTCCACCTAAATCGCAAAGGTTATTGTTAATGGCTATTGAATATTGAATCTCAAAATAAGTGTTCATGGGATTATGCAGGCACTGTACACAGAAAAGAAAGCAGAAACAAAAATCCGGGGAATTGTATTAACTCCCTCTTCTGAATGTCTATAGCTTTTTTCTGTAACACATATATTTGTCATATGCTGAAATAAATCTTCAGCTCAATGTCAAAACATCATTTACAAACTCAGTACAAACCATCATTCTAGACATGAGGGTATGAACAAATGTGAGTTCTTAGTGAAAACACTAGAAATTAGAAGAAAAATTTTTATTTAAGGAACAGAATCATTCTGAAATGAGGAGCCATGCAAGATGTTGCAATGCTCTGAAATTCAGAGAATAGTTAGAATTTTGAAAAGGTGTAGTGAACAAAAAGTTGTGCTCACAAGCACAAAAGGGAGGGAGAGGAAACATGGCACAAATTACAAAGGATTTGTTGAACTACAAACTTAAACATTATTGTAAATTTATTGCACTCTGACATTATATCCCAAGAGTTGTTTAACAAAACTCTCTGTTAGGGGTTACTTTTCTGTCACACCTGCAATCTGCCCCTTTATCTTAAAAAAACTTAGTTTCTACTTTAGTTACAATTTTACAAAGGGCTCTATTAATAGAAACACAGTGGAAAGTTACAGTGAGTGGAATTTTAATTTGGAAATCAGGATGTGAATTAAGATTTGATATATGCCTATCTGAGCTACAAAGTTATTTACAGGTTCTAACTTCATTTAACATTATCAGTTCTAATTCTCATCCTCCTGGTGACTAAAGTTTCCTCTTTGGGACCAGCTGCACATCTACAACCAACACTAAGTAACTCTTCATCAGGGTTAGAAATCCTGACTTTTGTCTTGTGATTCAAGTAGTAAAGTGTTAGCAAAAAGGCTAAATAGTTTCTTTAGAAAAGAAGAAATAAATATTTTAGTTTAATTCAATATGAAGCTTTCAGTAAGGTCTGAAATTACCTGACTCATATATCCCAGTATCTGTTTTCAATGTTCACCTCTACTCCTATTATCCAAGGAGAACATAATCTAGTTGTAAAGGGTTATACACAACTGTTATGCAAAATGAAGAAAGGCTATAAGTGTGGTGAGTATAAAAGTAATTAATTCAGTGGGGTGGGAGTGGATAACAACAAATTTTATATGGGAAGAAGAACATTAGAATTGGGCTTTGCAGAAAATTTTGACAATCAGGGAAGTATAAGGAAAGCTGAGTAATTGAACTGGCTTCCAAATAAACTATATAAATTAAGATGAGGATGAAAAGGTGACTTAAAGTCAAGATACAAGAAACCAGGAATCCCTCTTGGGTTCCATTTTACAAAAAGGGGTGGCATGTGCCTATATGTATGAAAGTACTCATTTCTGCCTCTTGCTTAATTTCATAACACACTATATTGAAGCTTAAGGCTTATAAATACTTTTTTTTCAATTCTCTTTTATTCTTGTGAAACTGCAAAACTCTGAGTTGGTAAACTCCAATTTCCTGTGTCCATTGTAAAATTTCTGCTGCAAATAATAGTATGAATAATTCCCATCTAGTCTCTGTATTTGAATCAGTGGCTGAAAGGAGTTGTACAAATCATATTTCCATGACATTTTTTTGACATAATGAAAAAAAAACAAAAAGTATACTGTTATTCAATTTGTTAATGACTCTGAAGTTATTGACTATATAAAGACAGCAAATGAAGATTTAGAATGGTATTTTAAAGATGAAAAATATTTTACAGTTTGTATACATCTTTTACATTTTTTTAATTTAATAAAATGATATGTGAATAGATTGTAGACACATCTTGGGTAAAATTACTTGACAAACATGAAAAGACTGAAAAACAGATACAACAATCAAACTTTAAGTTATTCTATATTTTACATGAACTTGAGATTACATGATTTAGCTCAAAGAGTATTGTAAAAAGTCAAAATACTTAGAGGTATATGGCATATACAAAGTAGGCAGTAAACAACCTCTTAAAGCAAATGGTTATTACTAATATACTAACTGATAAATTTAGTTAGTAGTGAAGTTTTCTTCTTCAAGGAAAAAAAAAAAAAAAAAAAGCCCTGATTCAAAATAGACACTCACCAGTGAGCAGCACTCTTTTTTTTTCCTTCTGGCATCTAAGGACTTTGGAAATTAGGTACAACAGTTTGAATTAGGAATTTTGGTGCTCTGAACAGCTCACCAAATCAGAGTGCACCAAACACAGAAGAGCAGAATTAGAGAAAAGGCACAGGAAGAATATTTAGGAAAGAGCTACTGGTGGAAGACAGATGGGCACCTGAAAGAGACCACTGGAAACTTTCCTGGAGCAGTCACTGTCTACCAGGCAAGGGCAGCTACCTGAGATCCCCGCGCCAAGAAGGAAGTTACCTTGTAGCAGCATACCAGCAACCATACAATATTCCTGTGGGCAGTGGCAGAGATCTGCCTCCAGCAGCTGATTTTGTCAGTAATTTGGGTTGTCTGGGTGCAGGTGGGCACAGGCACCACTGCTGAGATTCAGGTGGAGATCTCACTGTTGCACCAGAAAGGCTAGCTCCCTCCCTTCCCAGTGGACAACAGAGCGGGCTTGGGTCAGACTGGGAGACACTATTCTTTTCTTTGCCATGGATATCAGGACCTCAGGTCACTAGCAGGTACTTCTCTGACTCCAACACAGCTGAAATTGCTCATACCTTTGGCACCGCAGGTGGTCGATATCACAAACTCCAGAGCTGGCCATTACTGGTCTAGTAGGATTGCATCAGCAACACAGGCAGATGGGGCATAGAGAAGAAAGAAACAGGAGCTGAGTGTGGTCCCACGAATTTTGCCTTGGAGCAGTGCTTTGGCACTCTGGGGCCATGGAGGTCGGGTCTTTGAGTGTGCCTGAAATTGGTGGAAATTTGCG
>NW_006922312.1:406646-408841 GCF_000298275.1 Orycteropus afer afer | reverse complement strand
CACAAACTTCACCTTTTCAAAATATTAAACCATAAAACCAAGACAAGACAAATCAACACGTAAACAGGAGCTAGCAAAAACCTAAAGAGACAGCATTCTACCAGATTCCAAGGGCTTAAGAAGAGGTTCTGCTTTCCAGTAACCCCAAGGACTCTCTGGATCTGCACTGTTGTTGTTGTTGTTAGATGACGTCAAGTCATCTCTGACTCATAGCAACCCCATGCACAACAGAACTAAACACTGTCTGATCCCATGCCAGCTCCATGATCCCTGCTATAGGTGAGCCCATCATTGCAGTCACTGTGTCAATCCATCTCATTGAAGGCTTCCCCCCCTTTCATTAACCCTCCACCCTTCCAAGCATGACATCCTTCTCCAGGGAATGATTCCTTCTGACAACACAGCCAAAATAGGTGAGAGGAAATCTGACCATTCTTGCTTCCAAGGAGCATTCTGGCTGCACTTCCTCCAGGACAGATCTGTTAGTTCTTTTAGCAGTCTGTGGTATTTTCAGCATTCCTCGTCAGCACCACAACTCAAAAGCATCAACTCTTCTTTGGTCTTCCTTATTCATTGTCCAGATCTCACATGCATACGAGGTGATTGGAAATATCATGGCTTGTGTCAGGTGCACTTTAGTCCTCAAGGAGATATCCTTGCTCCTCAGCACTTGAAACAGTTCCTTCACAGTTGACTTTCCCAATGCTACACGTCGTCTAATGTCCTGACTGCTGCTTCCATTGCATCGATTGTAGAACCAAGCAACGTGAATTCTTTGACAACCTCAATCCTCCCTCCACTTATCGTGATGCTGCTCATTGGTCCAGTTGTGAGGATTTTTGTTTTCTTTATATTGAGACATAATACATACTGCAGACTGTATTCTTCAATCTTCATCAGTAAGTGCCTTGAATCATTTTCACTGTCAGGAAGCAAAGTTGTATCATCTGCTTATCTCAGGTTGTTAATGATTCTTCCTCCAATCCTGGTGCCATGTTTTTCTCCATATAGTCCAGCTTCTCGGATTATTTCCTCAGCACATAGACTGAATAAGTATGGGGAAAAGGTAAAACCTGACGTACTCCCTTCATGATTTTAAACTAAGCAGTGTCCCCTTGTTCCCTTTGAATGACAGCCTCCTGGTCAAGGTACAGGTTCCTCATGAGTACAATTATGTGTTCGGGATTCCCATTCTTCTCAGTGTTATCCATAATTTGTCATGATCCACACATCAAATACCTTTGCATAGTCAATAAAACACAAGTAAACATCTTTCTAGTATTCTTTGTCTTGTGCCAAGATCCATCTGAAAACAACTATGATATCCCTTGTTCCACGTCCTCTTCTGAATGCAGCTTGCACCTCTGGAAGTTCTCTGTCAATATACTGCAGCAACCATTTTTGAATTATCTTCAGTAAGATCTTACTTGCGTGTGATATTAATGATATTGTTCTGTAATTTCTACATTCTGTGGGATCACCTTTCTTTGGAATGGGTACAAATATGGATCTCTTCCACTCAGTTGTCCAGATAGCTGTCTTCCAAATCTCTTGGCATAACCAAGTGAGTGCCTCCAGTGGGGCACATTTGTTGAAATATCTCAATGGGTATTCCGTCAATTCCCGTAGCCTTGTTCTTCACCAATTCTTTCATTGCAGCTTTGACTTCCTCCTTCAATACCATTGGTTCTAGATCGTATGTCACTTCCTGAAATGGATGAAGATCAACCAGTTCTTTTTGGTACAGTGACTCAGTGTATTCCTGCCATCTTCTCTTGATGTTTCCTGCATCATTAAATATTTTGCCCATAGAATCTCTCAATAACTCGAGGCTTAAATTTTTTCTTCAATTCTTTCAGCGTGAGAAATGCTGAGTGTGTTCTTCCCTTTTGGTTTTCAAACTCCAGGTCTTTGCAAACTTCATTATAGTTATTGGTTTTGTCTGCTCAAGCTGCTCTTTGAAATCTTCTGTTCAGCTCTTTTATCTTATAGTTTCTTCCATTTGCTTTAGCTACTCTGGGCTCAAGGGCAAGTTTCAGAGTCCCTTCTGTCATCCATTTTGGTCTTCTCATCTTTCTAGAGATCTCTTGCTTTCTTCATGGATAATGTTCTTGATATCCTCCTACAATTCTTCTGGTTTTCAGTCATTGGTGTTAAATGCATCAACTCTATTCTTCAGATGATCTCTAAATTCA
>NW_006922312.1:402570-403447 GCF_000298275.1 Orycteropus afer afer | reverse complement strand
CATGGAGGGATGGACACAGGGAAGAGGTAACTATGGGGAGGAAGTGGGAGGGGAGCTGTTGCATTGTGGTAAACTGTGATCAATGTCATGACACAAAGTATATGTAAACTTCTGTATGGAAAGTGAATTTGCTCTGCATAATTACCTGTTTTCACCCAAATCACTATATATATATATATGAATGTCATGAGGGAGATCTATGTAGGAGAGGAGGAGATCCTGGACAGAGTGCAAGAACAATGTGGAGCAAAACTCAAAATCATTAAAAAAAAAAAGAAAAGAAAGGCCAGGTTTGCTTGTCTGATAGAGCCTGATGGAACCCCTGAGACTGTGGCCTCTAGAGGCCCTTCAGATCTGGAATTGAGCCCACTCCCATGGCTTCCAGCCAAACAAAATACAAGAGTAGGAGCTGAACATTTACATTAAGTAGATCTGCGCATTGGAGAGATCAATCATGTGAGAATAGAAGGGCTGTGTAAGCACAGGGAGACAGTTCCTGGGGCAGGAGTGTATGGAGGGGAAGGACACAGGGAAGAGTTAACTGTGGGCAGGAAGTGGGAGGGGAGCTGATGCATTGTGGAAATTATAGTCAATGTCATGAGACAAATTTTATGTGAATTGCTATATGAAAAGTGAATTTGATGTGTAAATTGTCACATAAATCACTATAAAAATTAAAAGAAAGAAAGAAAAGAAAATCATCGAGACATATCATCATCAAACTCACCAAAACCAAGGACAAAGACAGAATCTTGAAAGTAGCACGGGAAAAACAAAAAGTTACATACAAAGGTCAGCCAGTAAGAATAAATGTTGATTTCTCAGCAGAGACCATGCAAGCGAGAAGACAATGGGATGGTATAAAACACTGAAAGAG
>NW_006922312.1:399371-400193 GCF_000298275.1 Orycteropus afer afer | reverse complement strand
AAGCAAAGCACTATTGAAGAAGAAGAACAAAGTAGGAGGTCTCACACTGCCAGATCTCAAAACCTACTATAGAGCCACAGTAGTCAAAACTGCCTTGTATTGGTTTAACAACAGATACATAGACCAAAGGAATAGAATTGAGAACCCAGAAATATGTTCATCGACCTATAGTCAGCTGATCTTTGATAAAGCTTCCCAAACCCATTAAATGGGTAAGAGATTGTTTGTTTAATAAATGGTGCTGACAAAACTGGAGATACATTTGCATAAAAATGAAATAAGGTTTGCACCTCACACCATACACAAAAACGAATTCCAGATGCATCAAAGACATAAATGTGAAACCCAAAACTAGAGTTCCTCAAGGAAAAACTGGGAGCAAATTTAGGGGCCCTAATGTATGGTGTATATAGACTATCAAGCATAACTCAAAATGCACAAACAACAGAAAAGAAACCAGATGATTGGAACCTCCTAAAGATTAAATTTTTGTGTGTTTCCAAAAGAGTCAAAAGAGACCCTACATATTGGGAAAAAATATTTGGTAATGACATATCCAACAAGGGACTTACCTCTATAATTTATAGCAAACCCCAACACCTCAATAACAAAAAGACAAACAATCCAATTCAAAAATGAACAGAAGACATGAATAGACACTTCACCAAGGACAATATCCAAGCGGCCAACAAACATATGAAGAAATGCTCATGATCACTAGCTATTAGAGAGATGGAAATCAAAACACTGGTAGCAAAGTTCAATGAGACAAAAAATAACAAATGCTGGTGAGGATGTGGAGAGATTGGGACTTTCATACAC
>NW_006922312.1:397157-399132 GCF_000298275.1 Orycteropus afer afer | reverse complement strand
GCATAACATGGATGAACTTGGAGGACATTATGCTGAGTGAAATAAGGCAATCAATCACAAAAGGACAAATATTATATTAGTCAGTTATTGTAATAGTCAAGGAAATGTTTATCTATGGAAGATCGTTTTCTTTGTTGGTTACCAGGGGTGGGAGGGTAGTGTATGGAATACTGTTAGATAGATAGAGATAAGTTTTTATTTGGGTGAAGAAAAGGGCAATGTACCAAATGTGAGTGATCAATATTGTGGCATTGAGGAAGAGAAAGACATATAGAGGTACTTGGGAAATACAGACAATAAAGATGAACACTTTGCAGATATAGTACAGCGTGCTCAGTGAAGGAAAACACAGGTATATGGGTGAATAGATGGGTGGACAGGCTGAAATGTTAGGTATCTACATGATGTGGAGAGTGCACCCAAGAACATGTACAGGGTTGGCAGAAAGTGGTCCAATAACTTTATGTGTATGATCTGAATTCCCAGGTGTATAATGGGTCTGACAAGGGGCAAAGTTTTAGTCACTGCTTAGTCACAGCCAGCTACCCAGAGAGACTGAGTAGTTGAACCTGCGGGCTCGGGACCATAGACACAGAGGACATCAAACTCAATTGGCATAGCATACTACACAAAACATTGTTCCACCTCCTACTGTGGCGAGTAGTGACTGAGATCTTAAAAGCTTGCAAGCTGCCATCTAGATGCAATGATGGGTCTCTCCTTGTCCAGAGCCAAGAATGAAGGAAACCAAAAAATTTATGGAACAATTAGTCCTAGCAACTGGTACACCATTCGATCTGCAGCCTATATGACTATGAGACCAGAAGAAATAGATGGTGCTCAGCTACTACTGTCAACCACTTGGAAGCAGATCTTTGTAGGAGATCCTGAATCGACAGGGAGAACAATGTGGAACAAAACTCAAAATCATTTTAAGGAAAAAAAAAAAAGCAGGGAACAGTTTTGCTGACCCTAGGGAACCTGGTGGAACCACTGAGACTATGGCTCCTAGCTGCCCTTCAGGTCTGGTATTGAATGCACACCTGTGGCTTCCAGCAAAAGTATATACAGGCATATCAGTTGAGCGTTTACCTAAGGTAGATACACTCCTTGGAGAGAATAAACATAAGAGAAAGAAGGGCTGCTCAGGCACAGGGAGACAGCTCACGGGATAGGAGTGCAAGGAGAGATGGACACAGGGAAGAGGTAACTATCGGGAGGAAGTGGGAGGGGAGATGTTGCATTGTGCTAAATTGTGGTCAATGTCATGAGACAAAATGTATATGAACTGCTGTGTGGAAAGTATTTGCTCTGTAAATTTTCACCCAAATCACAATTTAAAAAAAAGAGTAGGTTGAACCTGAAAAAAAAAGAAAGAAAGAAAAACAAGCCTGAAAATATTAAGGGTGAACAAAAATGTAAGCATCCTCTCAGTCTACTCTATCTAGTCCAAGGGTCATTGAACTTATGGCCTATAGGTGCTCTGCATATTTTTATAAATGAAAATTTATTGCAACTCAGCTGCATCCATTTGTGTATGTATTTAGCTTATGTAACTTTCAGGCTACTACAAAGAGTTGAGAAGTTAAGAGAAAGGCTATACAACATGCAAAGCCAAAATATATGTTGCATTGCTTTTTGTAGAAAATTGTGCTATTCAAATTGAAGTTACACTGGTAGACAAGAATGTTATGTTGTTTATGAATGTATTCTTTTTATTTCATTTTATAACCTCTGCTAACTGAGAGAAAATAATTCTTCGTTGCCCAAATGGTTAACCTTACTTCCTACCTCACTTTTCCCAATCCCAACATCTTTGGGCTTCAAAAAACAACTGCACTTCTGCCTATGGAGTCTGTTTGTCTATTTAAGCAGGAAGGCTAAAGAGATACAAATCCTGGCTAAGATTTCTGGGGCTGTGCCACCAAGTTGGCCACCACTCTTCAGGTGAACAGTGGGGGAAACATGCACTGTG
>NW_006922312.1:394547-397037 GCF_000298275.1 Orycteropus afer afer | reverse complement strand
TCATGTCTTGAGTATACAACTTAGTCAGGATAAATGGATGTAACACCTATGAAGTGGTTGGTACCATTGGGTATAACTCTCATACTAGTATTTGAAGTTTACTTGGTATCTGGAGACAGCTTTTAAGACAAAGTGTACATACATAAACAAATTTTACAGGACTTTAATTTTTGAAATAAACACCTACTTAGAAAATATTTTTATTCATTAAGTCTGATTTGATAACAGGTTTCTAAAAACTCTCAGAATATAAAAAACACACAAATAATCCCAAGAAGATACAATAGGTAAACCAAGATAACTGGTACTGCCAGTTTTACTACTCATTATCTTTGCTAAGTTTGTTTAGTTTAAAACTTTAAATTATGTATTCTCAAAAGAGCTAATCTCCTCTGAAAAAGTTTATGTACTGAAATAATAATTTCTATTATAAGCTATTTGTCCACCATATGGACAAATAAAAATTTTATTGTTGTTATTGTTATATGCTGTTAAGTCAGCCTTTATCATATTAAATATAAAAATAGTTGTCTTGTATGTTTGAAATGTTTGCATTATGCAGCTCAAATAACCTGTTATACAATATTTTAAAGCTTAGTTTCATAAAATTAAAAAATAAAAAACTTTCCATTTTTATGACTTCTTCCACACAAGTATGTGTAACTCAAGCAGGATTCCAGAATGAGGTGTCCAAATGTGTTTTCTAAAAAGAATTTTAATGGAGTATCAGTCAGTATTTTATAAATTATTATAGAAACACTTGCATAAAGTAGAGTAATGAGAATACAAACAAAGCTATTTCACAAAGAAAAGCATTAATTATATTTACTTTTGAAAATCCAGTTATTTTTATATTTTTTCCAATACAAAACATTCAACGTGAGAATACTATATTTTATGAAATGAATACAGTCCAATTATTTTGTTTAACTAGACAAAAATCAAAACACACAAGATCAAATACAAGTGAGGAAATGGAATAAACATTTCTAATTAAGATACAATTAATTCACTGTTAACAGAACAACCAGAATATAATTAGAGTATTGACACATTTTGGAAAATAAAACTAATGTCACTGAAGACTTTGCATAGAAGTTATCATTAAATAGGAACCTAATTTACTACATAAACTTTCACTAAAAGCACAATAAAATGTTATTTAGGAAAGATAGATGCAATAAACTATAAAATTTTTGAGTCTGCCAAGAAGCACCTAGCAAAAGATGTCTGCTGTCTTACTTCTAAAAAGTCAGCCACTGAAAACCTTATGGAACATAATTCATCTCTGACACTCATGAGGTTACCTTGGTGACTTATACTAAGTTAGGTATGTATGTAAAGTTGAATTCAAGATCAAAACAGTTATAGTATAGTAGTTCAATTCTGACTTTTTGGAAGTACTGTTTACTGCATAATGCAGTAAGTTAAATTCTACTTATGCAAACAAAATGATTCCTCAAAAAATCACATGAACAATAATCTTGAAACAGTCTACATAAAAGGTCCTATATACCCACTCCTCACTTATCAACATGTTTGGGTTACAAAGACTAGCTCATTATGTGAAAATGGGTGTTACATGAAAACAGAGGATGATCACATCAAATCATAAAACAAAGGATGACTACATTGTTACATAACCGCCAAATTACAAGTTTACTTAAATTTCAAGCCACTGAGAATGATGGCACATCCAAGTTGACACATGACCTTAACCATTATGGCCAATGTTACTCTTGCCTCATACTTCAGTGCAAGTTACTACTACCTATACATTAATGTGCAAAATAAATTGTGGGACAGGTTTTTCACTATTGTCATAAACATGAAATGTCAGATGAGAAAGTAAATAAATGAGGAGTAGGTCCAGTTCAACCAAAACCAACTAAACCCACTGCCATTAACTTTATTCAAACTCATAGCAACCCCAACAAGGATTCCAAGGCTGTAAATCTTTATGGAAGCAAAGACGAAAACAAACCCCCTACCATCAAATAGATGCACACTGCCATCAAGTAGTGTGATTGGCCAGATAGCTTAACTGACTCTATCTTGACACACTGATACCCCCATAAAGTTTTTTTCCTTAAGCTGCAGGTCTAGACTACCCCATCCTGTTTCAAGTGAAAAGGTGAAGGTCTAGACGACTTCATCCTGTTTCCACTGAAAGGCTGCAGGTCTAGACCACTCCATACTGTTTCCACTGCAGGCCTAGATCACGCCATCTATTCTGGCAGAATATAGAGACCTAGTTAAGCCCCTATGCCAACCACAGCGACAGACCATGATGTTAAGTGTTGACTATAGTGTCACTTGCTAGAGCATGTATAATGATTTTTCAGCTTCCGAAAAAGTCTGCTTGCAAAGGCTGAGTCCTAGTTGAAGCTCCCAGAGTGGATGAGGCTTAACCACAATGCCAAGGAGTTTCTCTGCAGGTGTTATTTGCTAGATTAGGTTTGATGTTGCTTTCTGCTTCTGTAAAAGATG
>NW_006922312.1:386410-394104 GCF_000298275.1 Orycteropus afer afer | reverse complement strand
ATAACATCTACTTTTAATAACTTGCTATTTTGCCAATTAAGTATTTAACAGTGAGAGAGACCTTGCCATCTCTTAAAGCAACATTCAGCCACAGAGAGGCTTTGCCATCTCTAAAAGCAAACACTCAATCACAAGAGAGGTCTTGTCATCTCTTCACTGTATTTAGAACATGTACCTTGCAATCATGTTCTTTTGGGGGGTCTTTTTTTTGGTCCCCAAAATTTATAAACCCTGTGAAGCTGCTCTTCTGGGTCAAAAATCCATTCTGCGTGAGCAACTTTTGATCCTGGAAATAAAGGACTTAAAACTTAATTAGATCTCAGAGAGCCTGGCAACTTGGTACAGTCCACCTCGCCTTTAATATATAACAGTAGATGCCTCCTTACAGCACCCATATAGGACAGAGTAGAATTGCCCCATAGGGTTTCCAAACCTGTAAATGTTGATGGAAGATATTTCTCCCATGGAACAGCTAGTAAGTTCAAACCACCAACCTTCTATTTAGCAGTTCAATGCCTAAAACACAGCAGCAGCAGAGCTCCTCAGGTGTGCTTGGATTCAACAAAATTACATCTGTCTCGGCAATTAAACCATAATTTTTAAAAGAAATACAATTTAATCATGGAATTAAATAACTTAAATTAGAACCACATAGTAATTCAAATTATAACACCACCATTGATTTTTCTAAAAAGCTGTCTATTTACCAGACTCTTTCTTAGACTCACTATCCTTCAGTTTTGTATTTTAAAATCAAGTTTCATTTCAAATATGTCTGATTGAGTTAAAAAAAACTTCTATCATTTATTTTCAAATTTAAAAACAATCAATTTTTTCACTTAAGTTCAATGATGATAGCAGTCATCATACATACATACACACAATACCAAATAAAAAAGAAAAATGAAAAACCAAACTCACTGTCATTAAAAATTAAGTCCTTTCCAACTCATACTGACCCTTCCTTGAGTTTCCAAGGTGGTATCTCTATGAAAGTAGATTGACCAGTCTTCCTTCTGAGGAGTGCCTGGTGGGTTTGAACAGCCAGTAATAGTCATATGGAGTGCTTATATAGCACATTACTAGCATCCTAAGATCTGACAGATTTTCTGATATAATCTAGTCTATACATGGGAAAATAGCATTAATGTGAGTGATGTACTTCCTGTTTTTTCTTATTTAATTATGTTAATAACTATTTTTTCCTCTTAGTTAAAAGAAAAACAAAACTGAAGGGTGCAGCTAATCCCCAAACACTTAGTATAAATACACTTAAGATAATTTTCCTTGATCTATTCTGAACACTGGGGTCACTATGCATGTTAATAACAACAACAACAAAAAAAGAAACTACCTGCATCATATCAATTCCAACTCATAGCAACTCTTTAGGACAGAGTCAAACTGCCTCACGGAAGTTCCAAGGCTGTAAGCCATTTAAAAAAAAAAAAAAAAAAAAAACTTTTTTATTATGATTTGAGTGAAATTTTGCAAAGCAGATTTGTTTTACCTCTAACAGTTCATATACATTCATTTAGCAACACAGAGTAAAATCCCCACAAAGTAACAGTTCTCCCACATCTTACCTGTGATTATCTCTTCCTTGTGTCCTTACCTACACATTACTGCCTGCCTAGTTTCTCCCTGTACTAATTCTGCCCCTGGGATCCTTGGTTGGCTGTTCTAAGGAATGCAACTTCCTGATATAACTGTTTAGCTGATAAGCCTATCCACTATTTGGCTGAGAGGTGAACCATGGAAGTTAGTCCAAGTCTAGGCCTTAAGGATGACTCAGGGCCATAGTCTCAGAGTTTTCAACAGTTGTGACCCAATTAGTAATCCAGGTCCTTTTATGTTTTTAATTTTTGTTTCACATTTCTTCTCCCAATCTGTCCGGGATCTCTAATTTTGAATCCTTTCTGATGCATAGATTGGTAGCTGGGTGCCATCTAGTACTGATTTCAGGGTCACATAAGTCCACTGGTTCTTTGGCATAATTGCTACCATATATCTTAATGGTCTGTCTCATCTTTAGCCCATTGAGTGGCTAGTAAGTTCCAACCACCAATGTACTGTTTAGCAGTTGAATGTTTTAAGCACTATGATATCTAAGCTTCCAATAAATAGAATAGAGTCAGAGGGACAATCTTGGGGTGGTTTCAAAGCAATGTGATAATGATCCATGTATTTGAGAAGAAAAAGAATTATAGCAGCTAACATATGTTGCCTTCAGTTACATTAATAGATTCATGAGAGATGCTAAGTGCTCACAGCAGGAGTCCCCAGAAAAGAAGACTCAACAGAAGCTCTCACTGACCCAGTCCAGCTTTGTGTCTTGAGAGAATGTGTTTATTCTGCTACACCACAGCAGTGGAAGCCTTATTCTCCCATCCTATGACCCAGCCATTACCCTCACCTCTTTGTTCCACAGCAGCACTCCAATCTACAGTGAGTACAAGGAGGAAGGAGACTAACAGATGTAGGATGGTGACAAGTCCTGGACCACTGAGAGTGCCATCAGCTTCTAAGCATATGAACCAAGGGGAGGAGAAGCCTTTTGCCTATCTGGTTCCTGAATGTAAAAAGAGACAAAAGAGTGTGAATGGTACAAAATACCATACTAAGAATGATCATAGAATATAGATTTGAGTTGCAAAGGCTTCATTATGAAAAGAGTTACAAGACAACCTAGGGCCTGTGCACAACACAATAAATTTCTATCCTGTGATGTACACTGATATTATCAGGAAGAACCAGCAATAACAGGCTGGTCATAACTGTTCCCAGAAATCCTCACCAGCAGGTACTGATTTTTTAAAGCAGCCAATTTTTTTGGGGAGAAGTGTTCAGCAATCCTTTAAAGAAAAAGTTTAAAAGGCATGCTTTAAATTTTTTTCTGTAACTTTGGAATGATATATCTTTGAAGAGTTAATGACTTTGCACATGTATTCATCACACCAATTTTCCTTACTTTGATATGAGGTGCTAAAGAAAAAATGCTCTAAATTCTTCAGCACATTTCCCCACCCCACCCCCAAAAAAATATAAGACTGAGGGCATGTTTCATAGTTATATTGCAGTGATATCAATCCAGGAAATAAAGGGATGGCACTGATAATTTTTTTATAAAGATAATAATGTCTTTTAAGTTTTCAACACATCAACTCATGTATGTTCAAAACAAAATTAATACCTTCATTACCAAGCAGTCACCATGACTTACATGACAGAGTTAGTATTTTTGAGCAGAAAGATTTAAAGTAAAGGATATATATACAATGTTTAGGATAATAGGCTAAAAATATTTTCATATTTAAATTACATAAAAAGTGTACTTTCGGTTTTTATATTAGCTTGCAAATCATTTTTACCTTTGAAAAGCTGAGTATCTTGCCATCAAACTTAACAATCATTTTACTGTAATATATGGCATTTTAGTATGAAATTGTCTATCAGTTCACTGATTAATTCAACCTACATTCAATGAGTGTCTGCTGGGTGCAAAGGATTCCATTGATGCCTAATTGTCGTCTAAGATAGCTTAGTGAAACTTTTTCATGAAATCTGTTGGCAAACACTTTCAAATGTTGTTATTGTTGTTGTTGTTAGGTGCCCTTGAGTCGTCTTCAACTCATAGTGACCCTATGCCCAGCAGAACAAACCATGCCCAGTACCACACGAGCTTCATGATTGCAGTATACTTGACCCCATTGCCTCAGCCACTGTGTCAATCCATCTCGCTAAGGGTCTTCTCTTCTTTTGTCAACCCTCCACCTTGCTAAGCATGACATCCTTCTCCAGGTAATGGTCCCTTCTTATAACATGATGAAAGTATGTGAGATGAAGTCTGGCCATTCTTGCTTCCAAGGAGCATTCAGGTTGCACTTCCTCAAGGACAGATTTGTTAGTTCTTTTAGCAGTCCATCATACTTTCAGAATTCTTCACGTTAAAAGAAGATGCAAAGAATACACAGCATCACTGTACAAAAAACAACAAAAAACAACTGGTCAGTCTTCATCCATTTCAGGAGGTGGCATATGATCAAGAACCAATGGTAATGAAAGAAGGAGTCTAAACTGTACTGAGGACATTGCCAAAGAACAAGGCTCCAGGAATTGATGGAATACCCATTAAGATGTTTCAACATACAGATGCCCCACTGGAGGCACTCACTCAGTTATTCCAAGAGATTTGGAAGACAGCTACCTGGCCAACTGACTGGACAAGATATTTGCAAAGAAAAAGTTGTTGGTCATGCAAAATTCTATCATGCAATATTCAGTGTCATTTCTATCACCAGGACCAAATTTTGCAACTGCTGGTGACTCTTCCTTGTTTCCAAATTTTGCATTCCAGTCACTAGTGATAATCAGCACATCTTAATCACATGTTTGGTCAATTTCAGACTGCAGAAGTTGGAAAAAATTTTCAATTTCCTCATCTTTGGTTTTGGTGGTTGTGTGTATTTGAATAATAGTAGTATTAACTAGTCTTCCTTGCAGGCATATGGATACTATCCTATCACTGACAGCACTGTACTTCAGGGTAGATTTTGAAACATTCTTTGTGATGATGAATGCCACACCATTCCTCTTCAATTTATCATTCCAGGCATAGTAGATCATATGATTGTCTGACACAAAATGGCCAAAACTGGTCCATTTCAGCTCACTTATGCCTGCAATATCAATCTTTATGCATTCCGTTTCATGTTTGACAACTTCCAATTTTCTTAGATTCATACCTCATGTATTCCATGTTCCAATTATTAATGGATGTTTGCAGCTATTTCTTCTCATTTTGGGTCATGCCACATCAGCAAATGGAGGGTCTGAAAGCTCTATTTTGTCAATATCATTAAGGTAGGCTCAACTCTGTTGATACAGCTCTTTCTGCACTCTATTTTGAGTCCCCTCTGGGCTCATCTTCCAGCACTGTATTGGACAGTGTTTCAGGGCTATTCATAAAGTTATCCAGTTCTATATCAGACAGTGTTTCGCTGCTGTTCGTAAGGTTTTCACTGGCCAATTATTTGTGAAGTGGATGGCCTCTTCCTTCTTCAAAGTCTGTCTCAGTCTGGAAGCATTTCTGAATCCTATCCACAATAAGCAACCCTGCTGGCATTTGAAAACCAGTGGCACAAGCTCTAGCCTCACAACAACACACAAGCCACCACATTAGGACAAATCAACAAACAAATTCATCTCCCTTAGGTTTTCCAAATCACTCTGCTCACTTCCTGGCCTTTCCCCTGCTTGTTCCAGACATTTGCCCTGGCTGCCACTTCCTGTCTCTTCCCCAAGACTGTGACTTTTAGCTTTAAGCTGGGAAATGAATTCATCCCTATAGCTCAACTTTCAGCCAAACAATGAACAGGTCTGTAAGATGAACAATACTACCTGGAAAAGAAACACTCACTAGGACAATCAACCATAAGATGTCTAAAGGGTAGCTTTTTTCAAAGGATAAAGATCAGATATCAAAAAAGGGTAATAAAGAAGAATGGAGGGAAATGGTGAACAAAAGAAGTCAAAAGAGTGCTGTTAAATTATGGGATTGCAATTGAAACCAAGTGGAGTCAAAGTTCAACCTGCATCCCTGGTTGGAAGTAAGTAAGAAAACATAATTTCTCAGTTCCTTAAAAACTGAATATATGAATAAATTTTGTATACATTTGGTTTCACTTCCCAATTACCATCACCAACCCTAAGCCACTCTCCATCTTGCCCTGCTCAATAGCTCCTCCTGATGCTCTTCACAGTTATGCAATACTGCGTGTCCTGACATTTCCTCCATACTTACGTTGCGCTTCTGGTGCCCCATGGTCAATTACTCCAAGAGAAATATCTCCATAGATTTTGTGGGTGTGTCATCCTGGGTTGAGAGGTCTGTACATATGTGTTGTTTATCACTTGACTGAGAGACAGCCCCAGGGAATGAGTTTTATTCCAGGCCTGAAGGGTATTCCAGGGCAATTGTATTGGGGGTGCCACCAGACTCCATCCAAACAATTCTGGTCATTATTGTGTTTTTGGGATTTTCTTCTATGTTTTTGCTCCCACTCTATCCAGGATCTTCAATTTTGATCCTTTGCCATGCTGTTGGGATTGGTAACCAGGCACAGTCTACTTCTTCTGGTCTTGAGGTGAATCCTGGGACTGATTGCTTCCAAATGACCTTGGTTTTTTGCACTCTTCTTTGTTTCTGACAATAGGAGAACATAAGCTACAAATTAAATGGCTACTTGGAGGCTTTTAAGACCCCAGTCACTACTCACCAATGTAGGTTGTAGAACAAGGTTTTTAGGTATTTTGCTGTGTCAATAGAGTCTGGTGTCTGCCAATACTATGATCCCATGTCAGCAGATCCGTTGGATCTTTTTCTCACAGTGTCTGGCCATATATGAAGGATTGCTCTATGTTGATTTTCTATTGTTTCTGTAAGGATTGTGGGTATTTTGTATCACTGGTATCTGTGCAAGATTAGCCTCAGCTGAATCTATCCTTGGTCTAGAGTTCCTGTTCATTGACCAACCCCATATGATCTTCTTAGATGTTTAAGTGTTTATCTGTAGCCAGGTGTTTGGTGTTAATGGTAATGCAGTATTGTAGATACACTGGTATTACCCTTTGTCATCTATTTCTTATGTGCACCATTTAATGTCCTCCCTTTCCTCAATGTTGTCATAGACCATTTCCATACTTTCCCTCCCCTTGTCCACCTCAGTATGTGGCCTCCAACTAGTCTGAAGTTGTCCCCTCCAATTTCCTCCCCACCCTGGTAACCTACAAAGTGAGTCCCGTTTCTTAAGCAAACCCTATTTTTTTTTTTGTCTTTTTACAGTAATGGGCTCATATAGTATTTGTCCTTCTGCAATTGACTTATTTCACTCAACATAATGTCCTCAAGGCTCATCCATGTTGTGAGAATTTTATGTAACCTTCGTTGTTCCTTAATGTAGCTTAGTTTTCCATTGTACGAATGTACCATAATTTGCTTATCCATTCATCCATTCATGGACATTTAGGTGGTTTCCTTCTCTTTGCTTTAGTGAATTGTGCTGCAATGAACACAGGTGTCCATGTCTGTTTGTGTGCTGCCTCTCACCTCTTTAGGATATATTCCCCGTATTGGAACTGCTAAGTCAAATGGTATTTCTATTTTCAGTTTTTCAAGGAAGTGCCATACTATTTACCACAATGGTTGTATCATTTTACAATCCCACCAGCAGTACACAAGTTTCCAATATCTCTGAAACCTCACCAGCATTTATTATTTTCTGTCCTGTTGAACTTTGGTATTATTCCTGGGGTGAGATGATACCTCATTGTTGTTTCATTTCTATCCTTCTAATGACTAAAGATCATGAGAAATTCTTTATGTGTTTGTTGGGCTCCAATATATTATCTTTAGTGAAGTGTCTATCCAAGTCTTCTACCCATCTTTGAACTAGGTTGTTTGTCTTTTGGGTGTTGATGTGTTGAAGTTTTCCATAAAATTGAAGATAAGTCCTTTGTCAGAAATATCATAAGCAAATGCTTTCTCCCAATTAGTAGGTTCTCTTATTACCTTTTTAATGAAGTCTTTAGAAGCGCATAAGATTTAATTTTTAAAATGTCCCAATCACCTAGCTTCTCTTCTACCTTCTCTGCATTCTGGTTTCCTCTACACCAAGAAAGAGATCCCTGAAAAA
>NW_006922312.1:382715-385610 GCF_000298275.1 Orycteropus afer afer | reverse complement strand
TGTAAGAAGGGACCATTCCCTGGAGAAGGATGTCATGCTTGGTAGGGTGGAGGGTCGACGAAAGAGGGGAAGGCCTTCAAGAGATGGATTGATATGGTGGCTGCAATGATGGGCTCAGGTATAGCAGGAATTGTGGGGCTGGCGCGGGATTGGGCAGTGTTTCGTTCTGCTGTGCATGGGGTCGCTATGAGTTGGAAACGACTCAACAGCACTTAACAACAACAACATAGTAAATGGTATTGTTTCTATTATTTCTTTTCAGAGATCTCTTGGTTGGTGTAGAGGAATCCAACTGATTTTTGTATGTTGACCTTGTATCCTGCTGCTTTGCTGAATCTCTTTACTAGTTCCAGTAGTTTTGTTGAGTATCTGGCTTTTCGATGAACAGGATCATATCATCCACAAATAAAGAGAGATAGTTTTACTTCCTCTTTGCCAATTTGTATACCTTTTATTTCTCTTTCTTGCCTTATTTTCCTAGCCAGAACTTCCAATCAATGTTAAATAGAAGCAGTGATAGAGGGCATCCTTGTCTGGTTCCTGTTTGTCAGGGAAATGCCTCGAGTCTTATTTTCATTAAGGCATTAATAATGATGTTGGCCATTGGCTTTGCAAATATGCCTTATACTGTGTTGAGGAATTTCTCTTCTATCCCTATTTAGCTGAGATTTCTGAACAGGAATGGGTGTTGCATTTTATGAAATGCCTTTTCTGCATTGGTTGATAAAATCTTATGGTCCTTTTCTTTAGTTTTGTTTATGTGGTGGATTACATTTTCTCATGTTGAACCATCTTTGCATACCAGGTAAGAATCCCACTTGTTCAGGATGTATTATTTTTTTTTTTTTAATATGTTGTTGGATTCAGTTGGCTAGGATTTTGTTGAAGATTTTTGCATCTATGTTCATGAGGGATATTGATTTGTAGTTTTCATTTTTAGTGGTGTCTTTCCCTGGTTTTAGTATTGCTGTTATGCTTGCTTCATAAAATGGATTTGGAGTATTCCATCTTTTGTATGTTCTGGAATAGGTTGAGTATTATAGATGTCAACTGTTCCTGAGTATCTGGTAAAATTCTCTAGTGAAGCCACAGAGACCAGGACTTTTCCTTGTGAGAAGTTTGTTTTTTTGTTTTGTTTTTGTTTTTTCAATGACTTGTTCAATTTCCTCTTTCATTATGGGTCTGTTCAAATATTCCTTCACTGAGTGGGATAGTTTAGGTAGGGTTTGTGATTCTAGAAACTTGTCCATCTCTTCTAGGTTCTCATATTTGTTGGAGTACAGTGTTTCATAATATTCTGTCAGTATCTTTTTTATTTCAGTTGTGATGACACCCATTTTGTTTACTGTTCTTGTAATTTGCATCTTCTCTTTCTTTGATTTTGTTAGATTTGTCAGTGGTTTGTCAATTTTGTTAATCTTATTGAAGAACCAGCTTTTTAAAATTTTCCATATTATTTTTTTGCTTTCCATTTCATTTATTTCTGCTCTGATCTTTATTATTTCCTTACTTCTAGACTCTGTGGAATCCATTTATGGTTCTTTTTCTAATTGTTGGAGTTTTTGGTTTTGCTTCTTTCCTCTTTTTTGATGTATGCATTTATTGTTATCAAGTGACCTCTGATTACTGCTTTTGCTGTGTTGCAATAGTTTTGGTATGATGTATCTTCATTCTCATTTGTTTCTAGGATTTATTTTTTTATTTAACTTTTTATTTCTTCTATTACCCATTAGTTTTTGACCAGTGTATTGTTCAACTTCCATGTTTGATACTTTTCTTCAATCCTCCTATTATTAATTTCTAATATTTTACCATTGTGATCCAAGACGATGCTTTGTAGTATTTCAATGTTTTTGAATTTATTGAGGCTTGTTTTATGTCTTAACATATGATCTATTCTGCAGAAGGATCCAGGTGTACTGGAGAAGAATGTGATTTGTGCTTTTGTTGGGTGGAATGCTCTGTATGTCTGTGAGGTTGATTTAGTTGATTGTGTTGTTGAGTTCTTCTGTATCTTTGTTGAGTATTTTTCTAGTTGATGTTCTCCCTTGAAAGTGGTGTGTTAAGTCTCCTACTACTCTTGTAGACTTGTCTATTGTTCCTTTTAATTCAATTAATATTTGTTTCATGTATTTCAGAGCACTTTCATTGGATACACAAATATTTTTTAGCATAATGTCTTCTTTGTCAATTGACCCTTTCAGCATCATATAGTGTCCTTCTTTGTCTCTTTTTTTTTCACCTTAAAGTCTATTTTATCAGAAATTAATATTTCCACTCCTGCTCTTTTTTTGGTTACCATTGGGCTGTTATGTTTTTACCCACCCCTTAACTCTTAATTTGTTTTTATTTTTGTGTCTAAGATGGGTCTCTTGTAGACAGCATATCAATAGTTCATCTTTTCTTATCCAATCTGACATTCTCTTTCTCTTGACAGGTGCATTTAATCCATTCACATTGAGTGTAATTAATGATAGGTATGAATTGATTGCTGTCGTTCTATTGTGATTTTTTGCCATGTTGTTGGGGTTTCCTTGAAATTTCCTCAGAACTTTTCTGTTCTGAGTTCACTTTGTTGTGAAGTGTATCCTCTTTTTTCCTTTATTGTTGATTTTGTGCTTGTAAACCAATGTTTTCCTTCCTTCTTGATTTGCTTAAGGAGATTGTTCTTTTTTTATCTGTTGTTGTTGTTATGTGCTCTCGAGTTGGCCCCGACTCATAGCGACCCCTCCTTGGGTTTCTGAGGCAATATCACTACGGAAGTAGGATTAATTTCTTTTTTTTTTTTTACCTTTTTTTATTATTTTATTAGGATTTGGGTGAAGATTTACAGAGTAAATTCACTTTTCATATAGCAGTTCACATATACTTTGTCTCATGTCATTGACCAAAATT
>NW_006922312.1:381224-382358 GCF_000298275.1 Orycteropus afer afer | reverse complement strand
TTGGAAGTTCTTTCCCTTCAGTGTTTTACATATGCTGTTCTATTGCCTTCTTGCCTGTATGGTTTGTACTGAATAATCAGAGCTCAGCCTAATTGTTTGATAATTATAAGCACTATTTCCTTTGTCTCAGGCAGATAGTGAGATTCTTTCTTTGTTTTTGGTGTTAAAGAGTTTGATTATGATATGCTTCAGGGTTTTCTTTTGGAGCTATCCTATTTGGGGTTCCTTGAGCTTCTTGGGCAAATATCTTTTCTTCCTTCACAATGTGGGAAAGTATTCTGTTAATAGGTCTTCCACAATTTTCAGAGGCTTGGCTTTTATTTGTTTCCCCCTGTCTCTTCTTGTTCTGGAATTCCAGTTATACATATGTTGTTTCTTTTCATGTCGTCCTATATAAAGTTCTCTTTGTTTCTCTTAAATATTTGTTCAGATTTTTCTTCATATAAGCTGGTGCCCAGGGATTTATCTCCTAATTGGGAAATGTGTTCTTCAGCCAGTTCTAGCCTATTCTTTTGTGTTTCCATTGTGTTGTTTAATTCTGTAATTTTGGTATTCATCTTCTGGATTTCTAACTGCTGTTTTTGTATGAGTTCTGATTGTGTATTAATCTTGTTATTTTGTTATTGAATGGTTTTCCTGAGTTCTTCCAGAGTACTGTCTGTGTTCTCCTTGCTTCTGCTTGGGGTTTACTTAATCTCTTGTAGATTTCTATAAACATAATTTCCAAATTCCTACTCAGAAAATTCTATTGCCTCCTCCATTTTTAATGAGACTTTCATTTGGGACTTTATTTCTTTTGTCTTACTGGTTTTTTGTTTGTTTGATTTGAGATTGTCTATTTTTTCCTAGATATTCTGAAGTTGTCTTTAACTCTTAGTTACACATTGATTTGTTTTGTCTTGGTTTTATGATTTAATATCTTTTAAAAGGTAGAGTTGGTTGTATTTTATTTATTTATTTATTTCAGTTATTAATTCATGTGTTGTGGGTTACTCGGCGGTTTTCTTTCTGATAATGGAATCACTGTGTGGAATGTGGATGCAGTCTGTTTGTTGTGAAGGGAGATTAGGATTTGAGCTGCCAGGTGTTATGGTAGCTTAACATGGTTTTGCTATTGGATAAGACAGGGGAGAG
>NW_006922312.1:372938-380746 GCF_000298275.1 Orycteropus afer afer | reverse complement strand
GCCTTTTTCTCCTTTCTAATCCTACTCCCCTGAGTCTGGCATATTCTGCCTTAATGAGCAGTTCAGAGTGCCAGATCTCCACTTCAAATGGCTGCACCTTGTTTTTCAGACACTAAGATGCTAGAGGGAACTAATGTGTGCACTACAGAAGAGACATCATTTTCCTCACCTATTTTTTTTTTTTTTTTCTTTCAAGGTAGTTACACTGCCACTCTCCTTTCTAACCCTACTCTCCTGTGTTTGGTGTACTCTGACTTAATGAGCTGTTCAAAGCACCAGGATCCCCGCTTCAAACTGCTGCACCTAGTTTTTTAGGCACTAATAAGCTAGAGGGAACTAGTATGTGGCTGCAGGTAAGATGCCATCTTTCTATCTGGTGTATGTTTTTTGTTGTTTGTATTTTTTAATAATAATAATAAAATTTAAATCTCCCTTTAGATATATATTATTCTGTTTTTCAAGAGAATTTTTTGTTATTGTTGCCAATGAGTCAATTCTATCTCATGGTTACCTCATGCATGCAGAGTAGAACTACTTCATAGGAATTTCAAGGATATCATGTTTCCAAAGCAAATTCCCAGGCCTTCTTGTCTTTCAAGGAGACTCTGAACAGGTTCAAACAGCCAACCTGTCAACTAGTTGAGTTCGTAACTGTTAATGCTACCGAGGGACTATAGAAAACCCTAATATACCACTATTAATATTCAGAGAATGGAAATACCATAAAAATAAAATGAACATTTCCATAGTGTTTACTATTTTTACTTGATGAGAAATCTGTAATTTTAAAATTCTGCTGTAACTGCTATAGTATTTGAGATTTTCAACAATAAATAAAAGCTATTATCAGCTATTTCACATTTTGAGATGATTTTTTTTCAAAATCCCAATACACTATTACTAAAGAAAGATGTCTTTTATCAGTTTTATCCACTCACACAGAGGCAAGCAACAAAGTTCTGACGTCAAGATCCCAGGTTCTGGATTGGCAATGACCAGAAGTAATTGGATGACCTTAGAAAAGCTTTCTATTTATTTTCTCCCTTTACTCAGTAATTGTATACCCTTTCTACATTCAAAATTGCTAGCCTAATTCTCAGAACTATGAGTTAAATTATCATATAGAAGACAAAGTACTGGTTGTTACTTATATTATCTAGCCATCTCCATGAACCAACTTTCTCAAAAGAAAAATCCAAATTTGGAATCAAGAGACTTCACTTTGTTAATTGTAAATGAATTAACCACAGCTATATTGATACATATTTGAATTCAGTAAAATATGTAACTCTCTATATATGTTGTGATAAAAAATCTTTTATGCCAGTACAAAATCTTTATAAAATCAAGCTCTGCATTGAAGTTTTTACTGACTTACATGAAAAAAAAATTCATAAAAGAAATAGCCAGCAGGCATGTAAGATGCAAATATTGGGCTATCCTCAACAAGAGGAATAAAAAATTAAGAAAATCAAAGACTCAAGAAAACAATCAGTCCAAAGGACTAATGGACCATGGGAACCACTGCCTTCACTATGCTGACATTAGAACTAGATGGTACCTGGCTACTATTACTGACTGTTCTGATCAGTACCACTGAAAGTTCTGAACAGAATGGGAGAAAAATGCAGTACAAAACTCAAAATCATAACATAGACTAGACTTACTGATCTGATAGAGACAGGTGGAACCCCAATATTATCTTCCTTAAAGACTCTTTAAACCTGGAACTAAACTGATCACTTTCAGCCAAACAATAGACAGATACAATAACATGTACTCGTCAGAATAATTAGCCATATGAGACCAAAAGGGCAGCATTTTCCCAAAGGCAAATGTCATATAACAGGAATGGACAGGGTAAAATGACAAATGGAGGGGGGATATCAGGGAGGGAATAAAATCTGAGGAAATTGCAACCAAGTCTATGAAACAAAATGTGTATAAATTGTTAAATAGAAAACCAATTTCTCTATAAACTTTCACTCAACCACACCTTAAAAAAAAAATCACAGAACTTGATACAAAATACCTTTTTAATAAATACCTTTGCTCTGAAAATCTGAGCTATAATGGCCAATATGGTAATTAAATTTGTATGTCAACTTGGCTGGGCTTTGTTGAGTGGCTGGGCAGCTGGTAATAGTTATTCCCCATGAGGAGTAGGGAAATCAACTCCAGGGTAGGATCTGCCACAATCAGCTGAGTAGCTGCCTTTGGAATGTGGTCTGCTTTCTGTATAAGGAGAAGCCTCGGGGATAGTCTCTAGCTTATGACATGCTTGGACCCTGCATGTAGCCACATCATTATTCAACATTTTCTAACTCGATCAATATTTTCAGAAGTACAATTTATTGATATCAATAATTTAATTGATATCAATAAATTGTACTTCTGAAAATATTGATCGAGTTAGAAAATGTTGATCTATTGGTGGTGCTATTTTGCATATTAATGTTGGCATCTCACACCACGGATTAGCAGGGCCCTCTTTAGTAACAAATAGAGGCAGGGTCACTAGTGTAGTAAACCAAAAGCAATACTACATCCCTGGAGGGGTTGCAGAGATTACTGCCACCGTCAAGGACTTGAAGGATGTAGAGATGGTGATTCACTACACATCACCATTTAATTCACCTATTTGGACTGTGCAAAAAACAGATGGATCTTGGAGAATGGCAGTTGAATTAAAAACTTAATCAGGTGGTGACTCCAATTGTAGCTACTGTTCCTGATGTGGTTTCATTGCTTGAGGAAATATCCTGGTACTTGGTATACAGCTATTGTTCTGGCCAATGCCTTTTTCTGGATAATAACTTCAAAGGACCATCAGAAGTAGTTTGCCTTCAGCTGGCAAGGCCAACAATATACTTTCACAATGCTTCCTCAGAGACATATCAGCTCCCCAGCACTATGTCATACTTTAGTCTGTAGAGACCTTGATCAAATTTTCCTTCCATGAGATATCACATCTGTCCATTATATTGATGATATTATGCTGATTGCACCTAAAAAGGAAGAAATATTGATGATTCTAAACTTATTGGTGAGACATCTGTGTGCTAGAGGTTGGGAAATTAACCCAAGAAAAATTCAGGCACCTTCCACTGCAGTGAAATTTCTAGGGTTCCAATGGTGTGGAACAAGTCAAGATATTCCTTCTAAAGTGAAGGATAAGTTATTGTGTCTGGCTTCCCCCACATCTAAAAAGATGGTGCCACATCTGGTGGGCCTCTTGGGATTCTGGAGGCAACATATTCCTCATTTGGGTGCGGTGCTTCAGCCTATTTTTCAAGTGACTCAGAAGGCTACTAGTTTTGATTGTGGCCCAGAACAATAAAAGGCTCTGCAACTGGTCAGAGTGCCACGCATGCTGCTCTGCCACTTGGGCCATATGACCCAGCTGATCCAATGGTGATTGAAGTCTCCGCAGTATATGTATTCATGATGGAACTGGTCTAATATAATCAACCTGCCACTAGGTTGCTGGCTTATTAGCAACGTTCACTGGAAACCAGTCATTATTTTTCCCCAGCTACTGCTGCCATTGCTCAATGGGCTCATGAACAAAGTGGCCATGGTGGCAGGGTGGAGGTTATGTATGGGTTCTGCAACATGGACTTCCACTTACCAAGGCTTATTTGGCTACTTCCACAGCTGAGTGCCCCACCTGCCAGCAGCAGACACCAACACTGAGTCTGTGATATTGAACCATTCCTCAGGGTGATCAGCCAGCAACCTAGTGGCAGGTTGATTATATTAGACCACTTCCATCATGAAAGGACAGTGTTTTGTTCTTATTGGAATAGATACTTATTCTGGATATTTATTTGCCTTCCCTGCATACAATGCTTCTGCCAAAACTACCATCTGTGCACTTAAAGAATGCTTTACCTACTGCTACAGTATCTCATACAGCATTGCTTCAGATCAAGGGCCTCACTTCACAGCAAATGAAGTGTGGCAATGGGCCTATGCTCATGGAATTCACTGGTCTTACCATGGTTCCCATCATCCTGAAGCAGCTGGCTTGATAGAACAATGGAATGGACCATTGAAAACACAATTACCACACCAGTTAGGTGGCAATACGTTGAAGGATTGGGGCAATGTTCTCCAGGAGGCTGTATATGCTCTAAACCAGCATTCAATATACCATGCTTTTTCTCCAATAGCCAGGATTTATGAGTCCAGGAACCAAGGGGTGGAAATGGGAGTGGTACCACTCATTATTACCCCTAGTGACCCACTCAAAAAATTTTTGCTTCTTGTCCCTGCTATCCTAGGCTCTGTAGGTCTGAAGATCTTAGTCCCAAAAGGAGGAACACTCCCACCTGGAGACACAATACTGATTGCACTGAACTGGAGATTAAGAATGCCACCTGAACATTTTGGCTTCCTCATGTCACTGGATCAACAGACAAAAAAGGACATTACTCTACTATCTGGTGTGATAGATCTTGATTACCAAGGGAAAATTGGATTGACGTTACACAATGGAGGTGAAGAATATGTCTGGATGTCTCTTAGTACTACCCTGCCCTGTGACTAAAGTCAATGGAAATTTACAGCAACCTAATTCTGATATGATCACTAATGGCCCAGAACCTTCAGGAATGAAGGTTTGGGTCACCCCACCATGCAAACAACCACAACCAGCTGAGGTGCTTCCTAACAGCAAGGGAAATACAGAATTGGTGGTGGAAGAAGGTAGTTCTGGATATCAGGTAAAGCTACATGACTAGTTCCTGAAACGAGGACTGTGATTGTTATATTTCTTCATTGTATTTGTGCTTCAAATATTTTTGTTTCCTTCTGTTATGAAATGTGTAATGTAAATAAGGTTAATGTGTTTCCGTTGTACGTGTGTTAACATATCATGTTAGGCACAAATATGACTTTATAATTGTGCTTATTTAGAGATTAAATATGATTAAGAAGATGTGTACAACTGCCAAGTGGACAAGGGGTGGACTGTGACAGGTAGAGTTGTGGGTCAACTTAGCCAAACCACAATTCTGTGTGGTTTAAGCCATTGTGACATGGGTTATTCCCATGATGGGATCAGATATATATGTTTTGAGCAAGCAATCCATTGAAAGGGAGTCTCCCTAAGGATGTGGCCTGCTTCCAATATATTTATGAACTTCCTGGGAAAAGAGACACTCATCTGTGGATCAGGATCCTGTTGTACTGCCTACAACTGTCCTTGAGTGAACAATCCACCATTTGACCCGGAGTTCTTGGATTCATGATTTGTTGGAGTCAACAGCAGTACCACCTGCCAACCTTGATCTCTTCAGTCCCTGCAGCTGCATGAGTCAGGAAAAGCCTCCAGCTTGACCTCTGATCCAAGAACTTGGGACTTGCCAACTTCTATAAGTGTGTGATCCATTTTCTTAAAATAAATTTTTTTCTCTGTATGTATGTGTAATCTTTGCTTGTTTTGCTTCTACAGAGAACCCAGCCTAACACAACAATATATCATTGTTATGTTCAATGACAACCTTCTGGTCTATGTACAGGTTTCTAATGAGTACAACAAATGTTCTTAAATTCCCATTGTTTTCATTGTTATCTATAATGTTTTATGATCCACAAAATCAAATGTTTTTGTGTAGTCAATAAAACACAAGAAACGATCTTTCTTGTATTCTTTGTTTTCAGCCAAGATCTCCCTGACATTAGCAATGATATCCCTAATGCCATGTGCTTTTCTGAATCCACCTTACATTTCTGGAAGTTCTCTGACAATATACTACCACAAACATTTTTCAATTATCTTCAGAAAGATTTTACTTACATGTGATATTAATGATATTGTTTGACAATTTCCACCACCTTTCTTTGGAAAAGGTATAAATATGGATCTTCTCCAGTCAGTTGGCCGTGTAGCTGTCTTCCAAATTTCTCAACAAAGATGAGTGCACGCTTCCACAGAAGCATCATTTTGTTGAAACATCTCAATTTTACTCTGTCAATTGCAAGAGACTTGATTTTTACTAATTTCTTCAGTGCAGTATTGGTTCTTGATCATATGCCACCTCCTGAAATTGATGAAACTCATATCAAACTTTTTTTTTCAGTACAGTGACTCTGTGTATTCCTTCCACCTACTCTTGATGTTTCCTGAATCGTTCAATTATTTGCCCATAACATTATGGAGAATAGCAATTCAAACTCTGAATTTTTTCTTCAGTTCTTTCAGTTTGAGAAATGCCCAGCATGTTCTTCCTTGTTGGCTTTCTAACTCCAGGTTTTGAACATTTCATTATAATAATTGACATCGTCATCTCAACTTACTCTTTGAAATATTCTGTTCACTTCTTTTATCTTGTCATTTCTCCCATTTACTTTAGCTATTCTCCATTCAAGGGCAAGTCTCAAAGTCTCTTCTGATATTCATTTTGGTCTTTTATTCATTTCCTGTGTTTTTAATGACCTTTTGTTTTCTTCATGGATGATATTCTTGATGTCATCCCACAATTCCCCCGGTGTTTGATTATTGGTGTTCAATGTATTAAATCTATTCTTTATATAGTCTCTAAATCCAGGAGAGATGTAATTAAGGTCATATTTTGGCTCTCACTGATCTGTTTTAATTGTCTTCAACTTCTACTTGAACTTGTATATGAGCAGTTAATGGTCTGTTCCACAGTGTGGTCCTGGCCTTGTTTGGGCTGAAGATACAGAACTTCTCCATTGCCTCTTTCCACAGATGTCTGATTCCTGTGGAATCCTTCTGGTAAAGTCCACTTGTACTGATTCTGTTCATGTTGTTGAAAAAAGATGTTTGCAATGAATATAATCTTGATCTTACAAATATCCGTCTGCAATCTCCAGTGCCATTTCTATCTCCAAGGCCATATTTTTCAACTAGTGATAATTTTTCTTTGTTTCCAATTTCTGCATTCCAATCAACAGTAATAATTAATACATCTTGATTGCATGTTCAGTCAATTTAATACTACAGATGTTGATAAAGATCTTCAATTTCCTCATCTTTGTCTCTGGTATTTGCCACATAATTTGAGTGGTCTTTCTTGCAAGCACATAGATATAATTCTTCCAACTGACAGAATTACACTTCATATTAAAACAAAGAAAATAATAGGAATAAAAGTTTTAATTACAAAACTTGCAAGTGGAGAGGAAGACAGGACAATGTTTTAAAGAGCAGACTGTTTCAAAAAGAGGGACATATAAATGTACTGAGAGTATCACAAAAAAATAATCTTATCAGCAAATTAAGAAAGGAGAAACTCACAAGGACTTGTTGTGTTGTTGTTGTAGTTATGGGCCTTTGAGTCAGACCCGAACCATAGTGATCCCTCCTTGGGTTCCTAAGGAGATTTCACTACAGAAGTATACTGTTCCATCTTCCTTCTAAGGAGTGTCACAAGGGCTCAGTAAGCACAAAACAAACAATAACAAAAGAGAAAAAAAACATTTGTTACCATGATGAATTCAGCATAGAGAATTTATTTGGTACAAATAAATCACCAAAACACCACAAAAAACACACAAGAATGACATAAATAAATTAATATTGTTGTTGTTGTTGTTAAGTGCCGTTCAGTCATTTCCGACTCATAGCAACCCCATGCACAGCAGAACAAAACACTGCCTGATCCTGTGCCAGCCCCACAATCCCTGCTATCCTTGAGCCCATCATCACAGCCACCGTGTCAATCCAACTCATTGAAGGTCTCCCCCTCCTTCGTTGACCCTCCACCCTACCAAGCATGACATCCTTCTCCAGGGAATGGTCCCTTCTTACAACATGAACAAAATAGGTGAGACGAAGT
>NW_006922312.1:364426-370483 GCF_000298275.1 Orycteropus afer afer | reverse complement strand
TTAAACACCAGAGGCTCAGCCTCAAAACTCATGTCTACATGTCTCCACAGTAGGACAAACCAACAGACAAGTTTGTCTTGCTGTTGGAGACCTCTCGTATCAACCCCCACCTGGGTTCCTGTGGCTGACTGTACCTCTGTCTTGCTTCCTGGCTTTTAATCCCCTTTCTCCTGCTCTTCTGGCCTGCTGCTTTGTGCATCCCTGAGTTGTCCCTGGGGCTGACTGCTCCTCTGTCCAGGTTCCTGGCTTTTATCCCATTTCTCCTGCTCTTCTGGCCTGCTACTCTGGGTGGGCCTGAGTTTCCTCTCCTCACGTAATCCTTTCAGCTGATTGCTCTTCTCTCTGGCTTCCTGGCTTTTAATCCCCTTTCTCCTGCTCTTCCTGCCTGCTACTTTGGAGGTCCCTGAGTTGTCTCTCCTCGCCTGTAACCCTAGGGCTGATAAATTCATACGGATCACTAATTACAGTCAGTGCAAATAGACTAAATGCATCAGTCAAAAGAAAGATAGTAGCAGATTGGATAAGAAAACAAGAGCCATCAATATGCTGCCTACAAGAAACCCACCTTAGACACAAGGATAAAAATAGAGGGGTGAGGAAAATATATCAAGCTAATAGCAAAAAAAAAAAAAAAAGTGCAAGAGTAGCAATATTAATGTGTGATGAAATAGACTTCAAGATGAAAATCAGCTAAAGGAACCAAAAGGATACTATATGATGCTAAAAGGGTCAGTTGACCAAGAGGATATAACTATAATAAATGTCTATGCATGAATGAAAATGCTCTGAAATACATAAAGCAAATATTAACTGAATTGAAAGGAGAAATAGACAAATCTACAATAGCAGTAGAATACTTTAAGATACCACTTTCAAGCAAGGACTGAAGAACTAGGAAAAAAAAAAAAACTCAGAAGAAATAAAGTATAAAATTAAAACATTCCTTAAAACAAATAAGAATGAAAATACAACTTACAAAATCCTTTGGGGCACAGTGAAAGCCTATTCAGAAGTCAATTTATAGCAATAAATGCACACATCAAAAAACAGGAATGAATCAAAATCAACATTCTAACTCCATCACTGCAAAAATTAAAAACAACCAAAGAAACTTACAGTATCCAGAAGTAAGGAAATAATAAAAATCAGAACAGAAATAAATGAACCACAAAACAAAAAACCTGTAGAGAAAATCTACAAAACCAGAAGGTGGTTATTCAAAAAGATTAACAAAATGGACAGACCACTAGCAAAGTTAACAAAGGAAAGGAAAGAGATGATGCAAATAACATGAATATTAAACAAAACAGGCAGCGTCATAACAGAACCAACTGAAATTAAAAAAAAAAAAAGATACTGATAGAATATCATGAAGAACTGTATCCCAACTTACAAAAGAGAACTTACAAAAGGTAACAAGTTTCTATAAACATGAGATTTACCTACACTATCCCAATCAGAGATAGAATAATTGAACAACCCCATAACAAAAGAAGAAATTGTGCATGTCATTAAAAAAAAAAAAAAAAAAAAAAAAAAAACTTCCCAAAAGAAAAGTTCTCACCCTGATGGTTTCATTGAAGCATTTTATAAAACATTCAGTAGAGAGCTGATACCTATAGCAAACTATTCCAGAATATAGAAAAACTTGGAATACTCCCAAATTCATTCTATGAAGCAACCTTAACACTGACACTAAAACCAGGGAAAGACAACACCAAAAATGAAAACTACAGACCAATGTCCTTCATGAATACAAATGAAAATATCTTCAACAAAATCCTAGCCAACGGAATCCACCAAAATACCAAAAAATAACATATCATGACCAAGTGGAATTCATACCTGATATGCAAGGATGGTTCAACATCAGAAAAAAAAAAAAAATCAGGGTAATCCACCACATCAACAAAGCAAAACAAAATGACCATATACTCATATCAATCAATGCAGAAAAGATATTTGATAAAATCCAACACTCATTCCTGTTTAAAACTCTCAGCAAAATAAGGATAGAAGAGAAACTCCTCAACATAATAAAGGACATATATGCAAAGTCAACAGCCAATATTTTTGTTAATGGAGAAAGTCTCAAAGCATTCCATTGATGAACAGGAACCAGACAATTATGTCCTCTATCACCACTTCTATTTAATATTGTGTTGGAAGCCTTTGGCAGGGCAAAAAGTCAAGAAACAGAAATAAAACGCGTACAAATTGGCAAAGAGGAAGTAAAGCCATCTCTATATGCAGATGATGCGATCCAATAGAAAATCCCAAGAGACTCAGCAAAAAAAAAAAAATAAAAATTACTGGAACTAATAGAAAATTTCAGCAAAGTGGCAGGATACAAGATCAATGTACAAAAATGGATTGAATTGCACCATACTAACAAAGATCTCTGAAAAAAAAAATACAATTTACAATAGATAACAAAAAGATAAATACTTAGAAGTAAATGTTACCAGGGACACAAAAGACCTATTCAAATAATACTACAAAACACCACTACAAGAAACTACAAGGGATCTACATAAATGGAAGAATATGCCTTATTCATGAATAGGAAGACTGAATATTGTGAAAATATCAATACCACCCAAAGCAACCTACACATTTAAAGTAATTCCAATCCAGATTCCATAAACATTTTATAAGGACATGGAAAAACCTATTATTAATATAATATGGAAAGCAAAGTACTGCTGAAAAAGGAAAAGAAAGTAGACAGTCTCACACTCCTAGATCTCAAATGTGATATATATCCATAGCAGTTGAAACAGTGTGGTATTGGTATAAGGATACACATACACCAACGTAACACAATTGAAAAGCCAAATATAGCCCTATCCATCTATAGACAACTGATCTTTGACAAAAGTCCCAAATCTATTAAATGTGGAGATACAGCCACATTTAAAAAATGGTGTTGGCAAAATTGGATATCCACTTGCAGAAAAATGAAACAAGATCTATACATAACCCCATACACACACACACACACACACACACACAAACAACTCAGGTTAGATCAAAGTCTTAAATGTAAAACTCAAAACTATAAAGCTCATCAAAGATAAAACAGAGGCAAATCCAGGGACCCCAATCCATGGCATAAGTAGACTATCAAGCATAACTCAAAATGCACAGGTAGTGCAAGATAAACTACATGACTGAAGCCTTTAAAAATTAAATTCTTATGCATATTGAAAGACTTCTACAAAAGAGTAAAAAGAGAACCTACAGATTGGGAGAAAATATTTGGCTATGACATAGCTGACAAAGGACTTATCTCCAAAATTTGTAGAAAATTTCAGCAATTCAACACCAAAAAGAAAAACAACACAATTTGAAAATAGGCAAGAAACAAGAACACACACTTCACTAAAGAAGATACATTGGTGACCAAGAAACACATGAGGAAATGCTCACAATCATTAGCCATTAGAGAGATACAAATCAAAACAAACTTGAGATATCATCTCACCCTGGTAATAATAGCAAAATTCAGCAAGATAGAAAATAACAAATGCTGGTGAGGTTGCAGAGAGATTGGAATTCTCATACACTGGTCCATTGGCCTATCTATCCTTGTACCAATGCCACACTGTTTTAACTACTGTGGATATATAGCAGGTTTTGAGATGCAGAATTGTGAGACTGCTGGTGGGACTGTAAAATGATACAACCACTGTGGATAGCTGTATGGTGAGTGCTTAAAAAGTTGGAATTAGAAATACCATTTGATCTAGCAGATGTGTTACAAGATATATATCCTAAAGAAGTGAGATCCAGGACAAGAACAGTTATGGACACACCCTTGTTCATCACAGCACTATTTAACAAAAACATGGAAGCAACCTAGGTGCCCATCAACAGAAGAATGGATAGCCAAACTATGGTACATACACACAATAGAATAATATGCAACACTAAAGAACAATGTAGCCCAGTAGGTCCCACAATCTGATGGCCTCTGAGTCTCAGACCCCAGCTGTGTCTCCTGGCCATTCCAGGTCCTGCCAAAACCTTCTAGAGTCCTGCTGGCTTGCATTGACCAATCCTAGTGGATGCAGTTAGTGCTGGAAGCCTGCTCAGCCTACCACCAGAGTCATTACACTATTTTAGAGTTGTGAGGATTGTCTGCCTTCCCGCTGCATGCTCCATCAGCCACAGGAAGAAGGACTTGGTTATATTTTAACATCTAATAAGGATAAAAATCTCCTTATGCGGGGAGAGAGGCAAGATGACAGACTAGGCAGAAAGACTGCACAGACCCTTTCAACAAAGAAAAGGGAAACCAATTAACACAGACACAGAAGGTAATCCTGGATCCCTGAGCCTTGACGGGAAGGATATAGAAGTGGACTAAACCCCAACCAGCAGAAGAATTTGCGTGAAAATACCAAAAAAAGGAGACATTCAGAGCTGCAGTCTGGCAGCGATCCTGAGCAATTCTGATGGCACAGACAGCTTTGAGATTCCTGAGTGGTGGTAGAACCTAAGAATTAATAAAAAAAATCAGCCCTGCTAGCCACGGACTACACAGACGAGTACCGTGCATGGTGGCTGGGGAATAAACGGAGAAGGTGAAGAGAAAGGCGAGCTGAGCTGTGGACTTTTGCTGGCCCAGAGAGCACCACCATTTTAAAGGTTTAAAAGTGGCTTGACTATTTTGAATATTTAAAGAGACAGTGCTCTCACAGATTCCTGGGGCTTAAGAACACATTCTTCATTCCAGCAACCCCAAGGACACTCCATCCCACAAGACTGAAAAGATATGACATTCCTCTTGTTACTATTCAACCCAATACCCTCTTGGTGAATGGAGGTGTGGCCATACCCCACTCCCACCTACCTTCTGGGCCCACAGGAATTCCATCACAGTCTGTGTGCTCAGACAGGGCCTGGGTGCCCTGCCCTGTCCTCCACCGATTCTTCTTTTTTTTTCCCCCTGGTGAGTAGTTTGTTTGTATTTGTCTGTTTTAAAGCAACTATTTTTATTAATACATTTGTCCTTTTTATTATTATTCTTAATCTTCCCCTCTCAGGTCCTAGTTTTCAGCATTTTTTTTTTCCCCTGTTCCTGATTGAAATTTTTTTTTTTAATTTAAATTTTTTTTCTTCTGCCTTTTGTTTGTGGTTAACCCAATTACTTGATTATCTTTTTGCATTTATTCCCATTTTTTCCTTCATTATTCTCTTTCCTACTTTTTTTCTCTTAGTGCCCTATCCTCAGATATTGAGTGTTTTCTTGTTTTTTTCTTCTTGTTTTTTCCCTTTTTCTTTTTTTGCTACTGTTTCTGTGTGATTACATGATGTGTTTTTTGTCCATGTTCTTTAATTTTTTTATGGTTATTCAATTGTAATTTGGGACTAACTGAGTGGGAGACAACAATAGTCCCCATGAGACACAATTACACCCACACCTCCTGAAACTTCACTTACTGAGTGAGAGCCACTACCTCCTTCTCTACCAATGGGCCAATGATTAAAAAAAAAAACAAGAAGAACTGGAATCACCCTTGACTGCTCTTCACAAACAATCAACAGAGATCTAAATACAATAACACCACGATCTCTTGGAGACAACAGACAATCACAGTCCACACAAAGAAGCAGGATAAAGTGGTAGAAACAAGGGAGCAGGATACAGACCCAGAACACATCCCTGAGGAAGAAGCAGCATTGGAACTCTATGATAAGGAATTCCAACGAATTATCTTTAGGTATCTTCAAAGGATTGAGAGACAGACCAAAGCAAACACAGAAAAAAACCCTAGAAAAAAAAATTTAGAAGAAAATACCAAGAACAAAATGAAAAATTAAAAATGATTCTAAATCTACAGATAGAAACCCAGAAGAATACTAAGTTATTAGAAACAGATAACACATTGGAAGGGAAAAGGAGTAGAATGGAGGCAATGGAAGACAGAATTAATGAGATTGAAGACAGATACCTGAATACTTCTTTTGAAAGGGAACAATCAGAAAAAAAGATCAAAACAAAATGAAGAAAGCCTAAGGTTCATGTGGGATACCATCAAAAGGAATAAC
>NW_006922312.1:361558-362464 GCF_000298275.1 Orycteropus afer afer | reverse complement strand
CAGGGAGACAGCTCAGGGCACAGGAGAGTATGGAGGGATGGTCACTGGGAAGAGGTAACTATGGGGAGGAAGTGGAAGGGGAGCTGTTGCATTGTAAACTGTAGTCAATGACATGAGACAAAGTGTATGTGAACTGCTGTATGGAAAGTGAATTTGCTCTATAATTCTTCACCCAAATCACAATAAATAAAATGAAATTTTTTTAAAAATTTAATTTTTGAAAGGTTCCAGGCATCTAGCTTCTCCTGTGTGTTCTGGATTATGCTTGATAATCTATTTATGCTATAAATTAGGGCCCCCAGTTTTGCTCTTATTTTATCTTTAATGAATTTTATAGTTTTGGGGTTTACATTTAAGTCTTTGATCCAGCTTGAGTTTGTTTTTGTGTATGAGGTGAAGTATGAGTCTTGTTTTATTTTTCTGCAGGTAGATATTCAGTTTTGCCAGCACTGTTTGTTAAAGTCTGTGTCTTTCCCCATTTAATACGTTTGGGAACTTTGTCAAAGATCAGCTGTCAATAGATGGGTGGACAGGCTGAACTATTAAGTATGTCTGTACAGCAGGAAGTGTACCTGAGACCATGTATAGGGTTGTCCGACAATGGTCCTATAATTGTATTTGTATGATCTGTAAGAATTCCCAGGGATATAGTGGAGCTAACAAGAGACAAGGTCAATTTTTGGTCACAGCCAGCTACCCAAAGAGACCAAGTAGTTTAACCAGTGGGCTCAGGAGCATAGTCAGAGGGGACATCAAGCTCAATTGGCATAACATACTATACAAAACATTTTCCACCTCCTATTTTGATGAGTAGAAGGGCCCTTGAGCAGAGAATAGCTAAAGCAAATGGAAGAAATGAAAAGGTAAAAGGGCTGAACAGAAGATTTCAAAGAGCAGCTCGAGTAG
>NW_006922312.1:353099-359080 GCF_000298275.1 Orycteropus afer afer | reverse complement strand
GGACCATTCCCTGGAGAAGGATGTCATGCTTGGTAGGGTGGAAGGTCAACGAAGGAGGGGGAGGCCTTCAACAAGATGGATTGACACGGTGGCTGCAATGATGGGCTCAAGTATAGCAGGGATTGTGGGGCTGACGCGGGATCGGTCAGTGTTTCGTCTGCTGGGCATGGGGTCACTATGAGTCGGAAACAACTCGACGGCACTTAATAACAACAGCAACATTTTGATGAGCAGCCATTGGGATCTTAAAAGCTTGCAAGCAGCCATCTAGATGCAATGATGGGTCTCTCCTCATCCAGAGCAAATAGAAGTGAAGAAAAACAAAGATTCATGGAAACAGTCCTAGTGACTGGTACACCATGAAACACACAGCCTAAACGACTATGAGACCAGAAGAACTAGATGGTGCCCGGCTATCACTGTCAACCTCTTGGAGGGGTATCTATGTAGGAGATCCTGGATAGAGAGGGAGAACAATGTGGAAAAAGCTCAAAATAATTTGAAAAAAATAAATAAATAAAAAGGGTGGGGGGAAGCAGGTTTGCTGGTCTGATAGAGCCTGGTGGAACCACTAAGACTCTGGCCCCTAGCTGCCCTTCAAGTCTGTAATTGAACCCACACCTGTGGCTTCCAGCCAGAAAAAGACAGGCATATGAGTTGAACATTTACCTGAGGTAGATATACTCCTTGGAGAGAATAATAGTGGGAGAAAAAAGATCTGTTTATGCACAGTGAGACAGCTCAAGAGCAGGAGTTCCTGGAGGGATGAATACAGGGAAGAGGTAACTATTCAGAAGAAAGTGAAAGGGGAGTTGCTGCACTGAGTTAAACTGTAGTCAATGTCCTGAGACAAAGTGTATGTGAACCACTTTATGGAAAGTGAATTTGCTCTGTAAATTTTCACCCAAATCACAATAAAAAAAAAAAAAATAAATAAACTTAAAAAAAAATCAGCCGTCCATAGATGGATGATGGGTCTATATCTGGACTTTCGATTCTGTTCCATTGGTACCAATACCATGCTGTTTTGACTACTGTGGCTGTATAGTAGGTCTTAAGATCCAGGAGTGTGAGACCTCCCACTTTGTTCCTCTTCTTCAGAAGTGCTCTGCTTATCTGAGGTCTCTTTCATTTCCATATGAAGTAAATAATTGGTTTTTCCATGTCCTTAAAATGTTCTGTTGTATCTGGATCAGGATTGTGTTAAACGTGTAGATTGTTTTAGGTAGTGTTAACATTGTCATAATATTCAGTCTACCTATCCATGAACAAGGCAGGTTCTTCAATTTGTATAGTGCCCTTGTCATCTCTTGTAGTAGTGTTTTAGTTTTCTTTACCTAGGTCTTTTGTGTCTCTGGTATGGTTTATTCCTATTTAGTCTTTTTAGTAGCTATTGTAAATGGTATTGTTTCATTCAGAGGTCTCTTTGTTGATGCAGAGGAATCCAACTGATTTTTGTATGTTGGCCTTGTATCCTGTCACTTTGCTTAACCTCTCTATTAGTTCCAGTAGTTTTTTTTTTTAATTGACCCTTGGGTTTTCTATGTACAGGATCATATCATCCACAAGTGGAGATAGTTTCACTTCCTCTTTGCCAATTTGTATGCCTTTTATTTCTCTTTCTTGCCTTTTTTTTTTTTTTGCCCTGGCCAGGACTTCCAATGCAATGACAGAGGGGATGATAGAGGGCATCCCTGTCTGGTTCCTGTTCATAAGGGCAATACCTCGAGTCTTTCTCCATTAAAAATGATGTTGACCATTGGCTTTGCATATATGCCCTTTATTATGTTGAGGAATTTCCCTTCTATCCCTATTTTACTGAGAGTTCTGGACAGGAACAGGGGTTGGATTTAATCAAATGCCTTTTCTGCATCAACTGATATAATCATATCATTTTCTTTTGTTTTCTTTATGTGATGGATTACATTGATTGTTTTTCTGATGTTGAACCCCTCTTGCAAACCTGGTATGAATCCCACTTGTTCAGGATGTATTATTTTTTAATATGTTGTTGGATTCTTTGGCTAGGATTTTGTTGAAGGTTTTGCATCTAAGTTCATGAGGGTTACTTGTCTGTAGTTTTCCTTTTTAGTGGTGTCTTTCCCTGGTTTGGGTATTAGTGTTATGCTTGCTTCATAAAATGAGTTTGGGAGTATTCCATCTTTTCCTATATTCTGGAATAGCTTGAGTAGTATAGATGTCAATTCTTCTCTGAATATTTGCTAAAATTCTCCAGTGAAGTCATCAGGGCCAGATATTTTTTTTGGAGGGAAGCTTTTTAATGACCTGCTCAATTTCTTCTTTTGCTGTGGGTCTGTTCAAATATTCTGTCTTTGAGTGGGATAGTTTAGGTAGATCTTGGGATTCTAGAAACTTGTCCATCTCTGCTAGGTTCTCAAATCTGTTGAAGTACACTTTTTCATAATATTCTGTCAGTATCTTTTTTATTTTAGTTGGTTCTGTTGTAATGAAACCCTTTTCATTTACTATTCTTGTAATTTACATCTTCCCTTTGTTTACTTTTTGTTAGATTTGCCAATGGTTTCTCAATTTTGTTAATCTTTTTGAAAAAACTAGCTTTTTGTTTTGTTGATTTTATCTATGCTCTTTTTTCTGTATCATGTATTTCTGTTCTGATCTTTGTTATTTCCTTACTTCTAGATACTGTAGGCTTCTTTTGTTGTTCTTTTTCTAGATGTTGGGGTAGATGAGTTAAAATGTTGGTTTTGTTTCTTTCCTCTTTTTTTGATGGATACATTTATTGCTATCAACTGAACTCTGAGCACTGCTCTTGCTGTGTCCCATAGGTTTTGGTATGATGTATGTTCGCTCCTATTTTTTTCTAGTGATTTTTTAAAAAATCTTTTTATTTCTTCCATTACCCAGGAGTTTTTCAGCAATGAATTGTTCAGCTTCCACGCTTGAGGGTTTTTTCTTTGATCTTCCTATTATCAATTTCTAATTTTATAGCATTGTGATCTGAGAAGATGCTTTGTAGTATTTCAATGCTTTTGAATTTATTGAGGCTTGTCTTATGTCCTAACATATGATCTATTCTGGAGAAGGATCCATATGCAGGGGAGAAGAATCTGAATTGTGCTTTTGTTGGGTGGAATGCTCTGAATATGTCTATGAGGTCAACTTGGTTGATTGTATTGTTGAGTTCTGCATCTTTGTTGAGTTTTTTCCTTGTTGACCTGTCCCTCTTTGAAGTAGTGTGTTAAAGTCTCCTACTGTAAGTATAGGGTTGTCTATTTTCCCTTTTAATTAAATTAATATTTTCTTCATGTATTTTGGAGCACTTTCATTGGGTGCATAAATATTTATTATTGTAACACCTTATTTGTCAACGCTTTCAGCATCACATAATGCCCTTCTTTGTCTCTTATGTTGTTTTTCTTATGTTGTTTTTCACCTCAATGTCTATTTTGTCAGAAATTAATATTCCCATTCCTGCCCTTTTATTATTATTATTACTGTTGACTGGATATATCTTTTCCCACCCCTTAACTCTTAATTTGTTTTTATCTTTATGTCTAAGGTGGGTCTCTTTTAGGCAGCATATCTGTGGGTCTTCTTTTCTTATCCAGTCTGTCACTCTCTTTCTCTTGATGGGTGCATTTAGTCCATTCACATTGAGTGTAATTAGTGAGAGGTATGAATTGATTGCTGTCATTCTATTGTGTTTTTTTGTCATGTGTTGGTGTTTTCTTGGTCTATATACTTTTCTGTGCTGAGTTCAAATTGTTGTCAAATGCTTCCTCTCTTTTCTTGTTTATTGTTCGTTGTGTGCTTGTTAAACCTATATATTTTCCTTACTTCTGGATTTGCTTAGCATGTTTGTTAATTTTCACTGTGGTTATCTTGGAGTGAATTCTTGACTCTACATCTTTAGAAGAGTGTGTTCTATGAGGACATTATCCTGTTTTCCTCTCTATTTAGAAGTTTGTACCTAGAACTTTAGTCCCTCTATGAGGTTAGTTGCTGTTGTCATGTACAGATTGGCTTCTTTGATTTTTAGTGTACAATGTTTTATGTTCTTATTTTGAGTTTTTATTTCTTATTTGGTTTTAGTGTTGATGCTATGTATTCTGATTTGTTGATCTCTGTTGTGGGTTCTCTAGTGGAAGAACTTCCTTAAATATTTCTTATAGGGTTGGCCTGGTTTTCACAAGATCCCTTGATTTCTGTTTATCTGAGAATGCCTTGATTTTGCCCTCATATTTGATAGATAATTTGGGTGGATATAGAATTCTTGGTTGGAAGTTCTTTTCCTTCAGAGTTTTATAAATGGTATCCCATTGCCTTCTTGCCTGCATGGTTTCTGCTGAATAATCAGAGCTCAGCCTAACTGTTTGATTATAAGTAATATTCTTTTGTCCCAGGAAGCTCACAAAGTTTTTCTTTATCTTTGGTTTTGGAGAGTTATATCGTGCCTCAATGTTTTTCTCTTGGATCTGTTCTGTATGGGGTTCCATGGGCTTCTTGGACAAATATCTTTGCTTCCTTCATGATATGGAGGAAGTTTTCTGTTAGCAGGTCTTCTACAATTTTCTCAGTGGTATTTTTTGCCTTCTCTTGTTCTGGAATTCAAATGAAGTTTATGTTGTTTCTTTTCATGTCACCCATATAACTCTTAGGTTCTCTTCATTTCTCTTAAATCTTTGTCCTGATTTATCTTTATACAGGCTGGTGTCCAGGGATGTGTCTTCTAGTTGGGATATGCATTCTTCAGCCAGTTATATTCTACTCTTTTGTGCTTCTACTGTATTGTGTAATTCTGTAATTTTGGTATTCATCTTCTGGATTTCTAACTGCTGTTTTTGTATGATTTCTGATTGTTCATCAATCTTGTTATTTTGTTCTTGAATAATTTTCCTGAGTTTTTCCAGGGAGCTGTCTGTGTTTTCCACACTTCTCTTTGAGGTTTCCTTAGGCTCTTGTAGAGCTCTATAAACATTTCTTCTAAATTCTTCTCAGATAATTCTATTGCTTCGTCTTCCTCCATGTTTAATGAGAACTTTGTTTGGGATTTGCTTTTCTGTCTTTTTCTTTGATTTGAGGTTGTCTGTTGATTCCTAGATATTTTGAAGTTGTTTAGTTGTTGGTTATGTATTGATTTGTTAGTGTTGGTTTTATAATTTATTATTTTGAAAAGGTGAAGCTCATGGGTTTTATTCCATTTCATTATTAATTCAGGTGTGCTTAGTTGTTCTGCAGCTTTCATTGTGATGATGGAATTGCTGTGTGGAATGTGGATGTAGGTCTCTGTCATAAAGTGGGTTTAGGATTCAAGCTGACAGATATTAGGGTAGTTGAATGTGATTTTTCTATTGGATGAATGATGGTGTAGACAGAGAAGGTGGGCAGACATGAGAAAATGAAGCAAAGCTCCAAGTTGCTGTGAGTGGTCTCTAGGGCTTTGAGTGGGCTGTTAATGATGATGTGGTACTGTTATTCACAGTCCTGCAGCTCAGGTTAAGCAAAAACTCCAATTATTAGGGGGCTGCCACTTTCCACCAGGTGCAGGCACGCTCTCAAGGCCCCTCCATGCCAAAAAGCTGACCCAAGATAACTGCCCCATTCCATGATCCTCAGTGGGAGTTCTTCCCAGGGCTCGCCCACTTGTGGCATCAGTGGTCTCTCTGCTCATGTTTCAACAGTGCTGGAGCCAAAGATATACCTGCTCATCAGCAGTGGACCCAAGTTTACTGTCAAAAGAAAGTACTGGTCCCTACACACCAAAAAGCTGACCCAAAATAATTACCTGTTCCATGACCTGCAGCAAGAATTCTTCCTACAGCCCACCCATTTGCAGCATCAATGGTCTCTCTTCTCAGGTTTCAGTGGTTCTGGAGCCAGAGAAATGCCTGCACGCACCCAGTACAGCCAAATTTACTAATAAAAGCAGGTGCTGAAGGTAGATCTGTGGGATGGCTGCTGGCTTACTGGTATACTGTGCCTTCTCTTCTCCCCCATGA
>NW_006922312.1:350353-352734 GCF_000298275.1 Orycteropus afer afer | reverse complement strand
CTTAAGTATAGTGTTGTCAGTGGCAGGATAATATCCATACATTTACAAGAAACACCACAGGAAAAAAACCCAAGTTACTGCCATCAAGTTGATTCCAACTCATTGTGACCCTCACTGGGTTTCTGAGGCAGTAAATCTCTGCAGAAGTATATTGCCTTATCTTCATTCTACCAAGCAGCTGGTGGATATGTACCATAAACCTTCTGGTTAGCAGCCAAATGCCTTAAAATTATGCTACCTGAGCTCCTACATGGAAGACCAGTTAATACTATCATTATTCAAAGTTACACAGCAACCATTAAAACCAAAAATGAAGAAATTGAAGATTTTTACCAAATTTTGCAGTCTGAAATTGGGCAAACATGAAACCAAAATGTATCAATTATTACTTGTTAATAGAATGTGATAGTTGAAAACCAAAAAAGCAGCATTGGTAGTTGAAAACACATCCTTGGTGATAGAAATGATGCTGGAGATTGCATGATGGAATTTTGCAAGACCAATGATGTATTCATAGCAAATACCTTTTTTCAACAACATGAATGGCATCTCTACATGAGGACCTCACCAGATGAAATACGCAAGGATCAGATTGACTGCATCTGTGGAAAGAAGCATTGGGAGAGTTCAATATCTTAGTCAAAGTAAGACCAGGAGCTGACTATGAAACAGACCATCAATTTTTCACAACTAATTTCAAGTTGAAGCTGAATAAAATTCAAACAAGTCCATGAGGCCAAAATATGACCTTTATTATATCCAAACTGAATTTAGACATGCTCTGAAGAATAGATTCGGTGTGTTGAACACCAGTGACCAAAAACCAGATAAATTTGGTATAGCATCACAAACATAATACAAGAAGAAAGCAAATGGTAATTAAAAACACAGAAAAGGAAAAAAAAGACAAAAATGGATGTCAGAAGAGACTCTGAAATGTTCTCTTGAATGGAAAGTAGCTAAAGGAAATAGAAGAAATGATGAAATAAAGAAACAGAAGATTTTCAAAGGGCAGCTTGAGAAGACAGAGTAATGTATTATAATGAAATGTGCAGAGATCTGGAGTTAGAAAAGCAAAAAGGAAAAATATACTCAGCATTTCTCAAGCTGCAAGAACTGAAGAAAAAATTCAAGACTTTGGTTGCAATATTGAAGGATTCTGAGGGCAAAATGTTGAACAATGCAGGAAGCATCACAAGAAGATGGAAGGAATATACACAATCATTGTACCAAAAAGAACTGGTGAATGTTCAGTTATTTCAAAATGTAGCATATGATCAAGAACCAATGGTAATGAAAGAAGTCTACCCTGCACTGAAGGAACTGGCAAAAAAAAACAAGGCTCCAGGAATTGACAGAATACTCACTGAGATGTCTCAACAAATGGATGCCATTCTGGAGGTGCTTACCTGTTTTTGCCAAGGAATTTTGAATACAGCTACCTGGCCAACTGACTAGAAGAGATCAATATTTGTGCCCATTTCAAGGAAAGGTGGTCAAACAATGTCATTTTTACCACATGCAAGGAACATTTTGCTAAGGATCATTAATCCAAAATGATTAAAGCAATATATTGACAGGGAACTTCTGAAATGCAAGCTGAATTCAGAAGAGGACATGGAATGAGGGATATCATTGTTAATGTCAGATGGATCTTGACTCAAAGCAAAAAATACTAGAAAGATGTTTACTTGTGTTTTATTGACTATCCAAAAGCATTATCTGTGTGGATCTTAATAAATTATAGGTAACATTGAGAAGAAGGGGATTCCAGAACACTTAATTGTACTCATAAGGAACCTGTACATAGGTCAAGAGGCTGTCATTCGAACAGAACAAGACACTACATTGTTTAAGATCAGGAAGGCAGTGCATCAGTGTTCTATCCTTTCACCATACTTATTCCATCTCTATGCTGAGCTAATATTCTAAGAAGCTGGATTATATGAAGAAGAATGTGGCACCAGAATTAGAGGAAGGCTCATTAAAACCTGTGATCTGCAAATGCACAGCCTTTCTTGATGAAAATGAAGATGACATGAAGCACTTAGTGATGAAGATCAAAGACTACAGTCTGCAATATGGATTACACCTCAACATAAAGAAAATTAAAATCCTCACAATCAGACCAGTTAGCAACACTTCAATGAATGGAGGAAAGATTGAACTTGTCAGAGATTTCATTTTCATTGCATCCATGAAATGGATCACCCCTGAAACCAGCAGTCAAGAAATAAGATGTCATATTGCACAGGGAAATCTGCTGCAACAGACCTCTTAAACTGTTCAGTACAAAGTTGTCACTTTGAATACTAAGTTGTGCCTAACCCAAGCTTTGGAATTTTCAGTTGCCTCATATGTATGTGAAACCAGGATGATGA
>NW_006922312.1:347674-349073 GCF_000298275.1 Orycteropus afer afer | reverse complement strand
AAGGAAGATGGGGCAATCTACTTCCATAGTGATACCGTCTCGGAAACCCAAGGAGGGGTCGCTATGAGTCAGGTCTGACTCCACAGCACATAACAACAACAACAACAAAGTGACATGGGTCAATGCATCTTTTTTGCTGTTTTTGCAGTGTTCCCTCCCCTCCCTTCTAACCCCTGGCAACCAACAAAGAAAGTTTCACTCCATATATAAATCTTTCCTTGACACTCTACAACAATGACCTAATACTATATTAGTCCTTCTGTGATTGACTTATTTCACTCAGCATAATGTCCTTCAAGTTCATCAATATTATGCAGTGTTTTGCAGACTCTACATTATTCTTTAGTGCTGCATAAATGAATCCTAAACCCTCTTTATGTATATGTACAATAGTTTGTCATCCACTCTTCTGCTGATGGGCACATAGGTTGTTTCCATCTTTTTGCTATTGTAAATAGTGCTCCAATGAACATGAGTGTGCATATATCTGTTCCTATCCTGGTGCTCACCTCTCTAGAATATATAACTAGTAATGGAATTATTGGGTCAAATGTTATCTCCAATTCCTGCTTTCTATGGAATAGCCATATTGCTTTTCACAGTGGTTGTATCACTAGCAGTGTATGACAGTCCCAATCTTTTCACATCCCTGGCAGCATTTATTTTCTTTCTCGTTGAATCTTGCCATCCATGCTGGGGTGAGGCAGTATCTCATTGTTGTTTTGATTTCCATCTCTCTGATGGCCAATGATTGTGAGAATCTCTTCACGTATTAACCGGCCACCTGAATATCCTCCTTGGTGAAGTGTGTATTCATGTCTTCTGGCTATTTTTCAATTGTATTGTTAATTTCTTTGGTGTTGAGCCATTGCAGTTTTCTATAAATGTTAGAGATAAGCCCCTTGCCAGATATGTAATTATTGATAAAAATGAATTTGTTGCTGTCTTTTTTGTTATGTGCTTTTTCATGGTGTTGATTTATTTGTTCCATACAATTTTCTATGCTGAGCTTGTTTTGTTTATGAATCATGTTATCACTTCCTTCATTGCTATTGTTTTAGTGTTTGCTGAATATTTATCCTTGTCCTCTTTTTTATTTTGATGTGAAGGTTTATCATTTTTCTTTGAGGTTACCCTGTGATTTATAGATTTCTTCCCAAGTTTAGAACATTTCATTCTATCTTGTAGTTGTCTTAACTTCCCTACCATCTAGAAGTTCTGTAATGACACAGATTTCCCCCTCTCTTTTGGTTTGTAGTTCTCCTCATTGGTCAATTGATGTCTCTGTTCCCTGTTTACAATTTTGTAGGCTTCTTTACTTTGGATACTTCCATGGCTGGGTTGGTTTCTGGGTTATATCATCATGTGTGTTAATAGCCAGTTGTTGTTGGCTGTTGTT
>NW_006922312.1:333853-347343 GCF_000298275.1 Orycteropus afer afer | reverse complement strand
TAGGGAAATTCTCTTCCAACAAATCTTCAAAAATTTTCTCTGTGGTTTTCTTTTTCTCTTGCTGTTCTGGAATTCTGATTACACATCTGTTATTCCTTTTGATGGTATCCCACATGAAACTTAGGTTTTCTTCATTTTGTTTTGATCTGTTTTCTGATTTATCCCTTTCCAAAGAAGTGTTCAGGTATTTGCCTTCAGTCTCACTAATTCTGTCTCCCATTGATTCAATTCTGCTCCTCTGCCTATTCAATGTCTTATATATCTCTGAAAATTCAGTATCAATCTTCTGGATTTCTGTATGTAGATTTTGGAACATGCCTAATTTTTCATTTATTTTGTCATTTTGTTCTTATATTTTCTTCCAAAATTCTTCTAGGATTTTTTTCTGTGTTTTCCTCGATCTGTCTCTCATTGAAGATACCTAAATATAATTCTTTTGAATTCCTTGTCAGGGAGTTCTAATGCTGCATCTTCCTCAGAGATGTGTTTTGAGGTTTGTATCTTGGTCTCTTGTTTCTCCTGCTTTATCTTGCTTCTTTGTGTGGACTGTGATGCTCTGTTGGCCCTGAGGCATTGTGATATTTTTGTGTTTATGTTTAATTGGTGATTGTATGTTGAGTGACTTGCCCATAATTTTTGTTTACTTTGTTTTGTTTGTATGTTATCTATGTAAGCAAGGTACTGTGCTGTGCTACTCTGTTCACTAGTTGAGAGCACTTATATGCTCACTGCCTGTCTCCTTTGCTGGTGTTAGCCCCTTGGTGTATGTCCCTGCTAACCTTGGCAAACAGAGCCTATTCTTAGGTCCCTGGAATCTGAATCAGAATGCTATCACTTTAAAATCCAAGATGGTTGCCACCTGTACCAATTCAAAATGGCTGCACCCTTGGTTACTTTAAATATCCAAAATGGCTGCTGCATGTAAGCAATCAAAATGGCTATGGCCTTCAAACAACCAAAAGTCAACAGCTCAAGTTGTCTCCCTCCTTTCTGTTTCCCTTCCTAGTCATAGGCCACCAGTGCACTCATCCTTGCAGCCCTTGGTGACCAGGGCTTATCTTTTGGTCAATTCTCAGGTCCCAACACTACTTGGAAATATTCAGTCTCTTGGTCCCATCAGAGTAGCTGACAGTCTGCAGCTCCAACCATCTTTGTACTCACTGATTTATTCAGGTTTTTCCACTAGTTGGTGCCTAATCCACTTCTGTGTAGTTCTGTTCAAAGCTTGGGGCTCCAGGATTATCTTCTGTATCTCTGTCAATTGGTTTTTCTTTTCTTTATTGAAGAGGGTTTGTGTTGCTTGTCTGCCTATTCCTCCATCTTACCGCTATAACACATATATCTTGATAGTCATTATAAACACCTATGTGATTGGCTTATGTACGTACTGTGCTTTCTATGTAAAAGTTTATTGTGTAACAGTATATACTATGACTTGTAATCAGCATGCGTTGTCATGTACACTCTTTGTACACTCTTGAGTGTGTAGCACTATTTCTGTTTTTCTTTTAGAAATATTAACATTAAATACATTATAACTCACAAATGCAGCAAAACCTGTGCTAGTGATAGCAGCAGGAAGAGACAATGGAGAAGTATCAATTTGGAAGGGAAACCAAAGTTTGTTAAACACAAAGGCAGAAAATCAGTAAATTCTATTGCTCTTGATTTTGGCATGTCACACTGACAATCCTGATGATCTTCAAGAACAAAGAAAAAATTTTTTCAAACTGTTAAAGATGAGCTCCACTGAAAGATACAAAGTTTTCTGGTTACCTACTGCCACTCCAACAGGAATATAACACAAATAGGATAGCCTTAACAAATAGTTTATTCTTATAATTTGGAGGCTCTAAGTCCAAGTTCAAAGTGCCAGGCTCTAGAGGCTGGGTGAAAGCCCCTCAACTTGGGGTCCAGGTCTGCCTTCTGCTCCTGGCCCACTGGAGCTAGAGGCAGTTCTTCACTCAGGCAGCTGCTGGCTAGTGAGGCTGACAAACCCAAGGTTGACAAGCAAAAAGGCATAGTCCTAATGTTACCCAACCACACAACAGACTATTAATTTAAGTCCATTGTAAGTCCCAAGGTTGGCAGACCATGGCAGGATGCTGAACATGTCTACATGCAGGATCCAAGCATGTCATAAGCTAGAGACCATTCACCAAGGCTTCTCCTTATGTACAGGAAGCCGACCACATTCCCTAAGCCAGCTATGCAGCTGCTCACAGTAGTTTCCACAATAGAGATGATTACCAGTATCATCATGGGAAATACTACATGCAACTGCCTAGCCATTCAATCAGGCCCAGCCAAGTTGATACACAAACTGAACTACTGCACAAGACTAACAAAAATGCAAGATGAACATATATTAGATACTGAGAAATTGCTAATTATGTAGATTGAGGACCAAAGGAATGTGAATTACTCTCAGTACACTGATGATCACTGCTAAGGCATGAAATTTGTTAAAGATGCTTAAAGAAAACTCAGGGCAAGACTTCCATACTGTATGCACACTTTATCTAAATTACATAATTACATGTTTCTTCAAACATATCATAGATACTAAGCAATGCATGAGTGTGTGTGTGTGTGTGTGTGTGTTGTGTGACCAGAGAGTAGGTTTGCAAACATCTTGCCCCTTGACTTGTTAATATTTCAGTGTGTATTTTCTAAGAATATATTTTCTTATACACCTGTTTAGGAATTTATAGTCCATGTTCCTTTCTTTAAAAAAATAAAAGAAAGTAATAATTTACAGTGTTTTTGGTTAAACTATGACCAGAGCAAATTTGGTTCCCTCCCATTCACCAATTTCTACACAAGTTGTTTGGTGACATGAGTTCCAGTTTCTCGGTGTGTAAATACTCTCATTTCACTTCTGGTAATTACATATCCATTAATCTTATTTCCATACCTTTTTACATTCTCTTCTTTTGAGGTTAGAGACATCTGACTTGAGCTGGATTGAGCAATGATGTATAGAGAGTGTGAAGTTCTTCTGCCCTGCTTGCTATCCCTTCTTCCTCCACCCATATACTCCCTCTTCTCTTTCACTCAGGCACGTTTAACTTCTGTAGAAACTGCTAGCTGCAGGTGCTCTTTTTGCAGGTAACCAATCACTGTTTCACCTTGGAAGAAGAACCCCATAATAGTCCCCATGTAACCTTTGTTCGGGGCTCAGTCTCTGTATATGAATCCACTAAGTCTGTGCTAGCACAAATAAAGGTCTTTCCTTTTTCACCAACCTGCTTGGCATTAATGTTTCGCTTGGAAGCTCTGAAAACATTTCCTGGTGCATTGGCTGGGAAATATCCACCTCCTCAGGTTCAGGCTCCACCCTGCCCCACCACTTGAGGGACAGGTAGTGTGGCTATTGCCAACCCCAGGAAACTGGCAGCCTGGGCCAACCAATGATCTGAGGAAGAGGACCTGCTGAGAGTGCTGGTGTGATATTTGACACTGTGTGAGATGCTTGTATCAGGACGAGAGCTGATCCTGCTCCTGGCTCTGGGGACCTAGCAGGAGGAAGAACAACCACCCTCCTGATGTCTGAAACATGTTAAGTTACAGGACCCCACAGGTAGCCAGGCCTGCCAGAGGTAGAAGGGGAGTCTTATCAGCTCCTGGGCACTGTCCAAGTATCACCCAGATAGAAGTGTGAGAAACCACAGTAGCACACAGGCAATACAGAATTTGGGGACTGGGGTATGCACTGATACATGTGTGAGTGAGTGTGTCTTGCTAACTGAAATCCTAAGGAATCAGGATGCTAGGAGCAAGTCTGGAGCTGCTCTCCTAACTGGTGGCAATCCTCATACAGCTCAGGGCAACAAGTCTGCTGATAGCTTGGCAGGACTTCCTGGTCAGGGGCTTATACTGACTCACCAAAGCTAAGAGGCACCTGAAATCCACGTGATAGGGATGAGAAAACAGGTTCAGTGAAGTAACTGGTAACTATGTTGTTTTGAAATGGGAGGAGCTCAGAGTCAAGAGGGAAACCCACTCAAGATCATGTTGAAGAATTTAAAGAAGGGAGTTGGTGCACAAGATTATGGAGTAAAGATGTAGGCAGGGAGACTCAGAACCCTGTGTGAGTTAGAAAAGCTGACTTTCCAGGTTGTGTGGCCATTAGAGGGAACACTAGACTTAAAAAAAAAAAAAAAAAATAGCTGTGATGAGAGTCTAGTTGATGGTGACTGGGGACCCTGGCCACCCGGATCAATTCCCCTACATAAACACCTGGCCTTAGTTGGTCACAAGTCCACCCCCATGGCTTTGAGGGCCAGTTAGCTGGGTGATGGTTTCTCAGAGCTACTGTCAAAAGGAGGGAAAAAAGCTAAAGCTCCATCTTCTACTTTGCCTGAGCTCTCAAGCCCACCCCCCACTCTCCAGAAGGCACTGGAGGAGCTGGCACCCCCTCCTTATGCCCCAATTGCCCATCTTTAAAGATCCCACTCCTGACTGACTCCACTACTGACCCAGACTTAAAAACTCCTGTGGGAACCAGACCAGGACAACCCCACCTCAGTCCGTACACCCTGGAATCTTCCATGACCCCCATCACGAGCATAGGGTCTGCAGCCTCAGCTGCAGTTGACATTGGAATGCCTTACTTGCTTCACTTGGCCAGAGATGCTGCTCTGGGAAATGAGCATGTGGACTCAGAGAGTCAGATTCAAGGTGGATGGCACACCCTGGTTTACAAACAGTTCACTACCACTGTTCTGGTTACCCAGTGCCACTCTGACAAGAATATAGCACAAATGGGATGGCCTTAACAAACAAGTTTATTCATACAATTTGGAAGTTTAAGTCCAAGTTCAAAATGCCAGCTCTAGGGGCTGGGTGAAAGCCCCTCAACCTTGGGGTCCAGCTCTGCCTTCTGCTCCTGGCCCACTGGAGCTAGAGCCATTTCTTCACTAAGACAGCTGCTGGCTGCTGAGGCTGACAAACCCAAGGTTAACAAGTAAAAAGGCACAGTCCTGATGTCACTAAACCACACAACAGACATTAATTAAAGTCCATTTTAAGTCTCAAGGTTGGCAGAGCATGGCAGACTGCTGAACAACAACATGGCTATATGGAAGGTTCAAGCATACCATAAGCTAGAGACCATTCCCCAAGGCTTCTGCTTCTATACAGAAAGCAGATACATTCCCTAATATTGCTACTCAGCTGCTTATGGTAGATCTCACCATGGAGTTGAGTGCCAGTCTCATCATGGGGAATAATTACCATCAGCTGCCCAGCCATTCAACCAGGCTCAGCCAAGTTGATATACAAATATAATTACCACAACAACCAATTTCCTCAATTAGAAACATCACACCCTGCTGTATACTGAGAAACCTCAAGCTTTGATTGACCTCATGCAGTCTATCTTCCAAACTCATAACCTGGCTGACTGCCACCAGCTTCTCCTCAAGCTATGTAATACTGAGGAACAGAGATGGGTATTACAAAGTGCTGCCTGTTGGACAGAGAAGAATGTGCCAGCAGGGGTTATGAATGCACAGGTGTATGTACATGGAGGCCTCCCACATGGGAATCCCCATTGGAACACGAATGAGAGAGAAGACCTTCAGAATCTGGAAACTTACTAGGAAACACTCCTGCAGGGGCTACAGAGAGGTGGTCAAAAAGCAATCAACACCGACAAGATGACTGATGCCTTGCAGGACTCAGGAGAAAGCCCCAGGGCTTTCTACAAGAAACTTTGTGAAGCCCACAGACACTGTGCTCCATTTGACCCAGAGAGCCAGGAAACCAACAGATGGTCAACACTGCCTTTCTGAACCAAATCTCAGGAGATATCCACCAAAAACTTCAGAAACTAGAAGATTTTGCAAGCATGAACTCCACTCAACTTTTGGAAGTAACAAAGTCTTTATAAATTGAGATCAAGAAGCATCGCACAAGGCAAACCAAAAAATGATGAAAAAAGCAAACCTCATTGCAGTGGCACTCACCCAGACTACACTGGAAAGAAAACAATAAAGCACCAAGCTGAGATCCTCAATTTACTGGAAGCAGTGTGGGAGCCCTTTCAGGTGACAGTAATACACTGCAAGGAACAGCAGAGGGAAAATACCGGAGAGGCCCAAGGAAATCACAAAGCTGACTGAGAAGCAAAAAGGGCAGCAATGGAGCCACTGGAAACCAAAACAGTCACACCCCTCCTCCCTTGAATGCCAGAAATTCACCCAACGTATTCACAAGGAGAAAAGCAGTGGTTACAACAAGAAAGGGCAAAACAAGACAAGACTGGTTGGTAATGCCTGCCTGAGGGTAGGATACTAATCCCTGGACTACTGGCCCCCTCACTGTTCAACAGCTTTCACTCAGCCACTCATTTGGGCAGGGAGGCCACAGAAAAACTACTGGGAAAGTATTTCTATATCCCTCGCCTTGCAAAACTCACTAAAAGTGCCAAGCAGCGGTATAAAACTTGTTACAAAAACAATCCTTGGCAAAGTCCCTCACCACTTCCTGGCATCCAGTCTGTAGGAGCTGCACCTTTTGAAAACCTGATGGTGGATTTCACTGACCTGCCCAAGAGTGGCGAGTATCACTATCTCTTAGTATTAGTATGCACCTATTCCAGATGGGTGGAAACCTTCCCAACTCAGTTGGAGAAGGCCAGAGAAATAACACAAGACTTACTACAGGAAGTCATCCCAAGGTATGGACTTATGTCATAAATAGGATTGGATAATAAACGAACATTTATAGAAGTAGTACAAGAAACAACTAGGGCATTGGGAATAAATTGGAAATTACATGCTTATAAGTTCCAGAGTTCAGGCAAAGTAGAATGCATAAACAGGACTATAAAAGCTGGGCTCAGTAAACTCTGCCAAGAAGCACACTTGACCTGGCCACAAGCCCTTCCTGTAATGTTACTAAAATTAGATGTTCCCCACAGGAAACCACCAAGTATTCTCCCTATAAAATCCTTTTTGCCACACTCCCACCCCTCCTTAGTTATATGCCCGGAACACCCAGGGAAAGGGGTGAAACAGGAGTTCACAATCAGCTGAAAGCACTGGAATGTCAACACGGGTATTTAAATGGGTAACAAAAAAAAAAAAAAGTTTCCCAATAAGCCTTTCAGTCAGGATATCAGGTGTGGGTGAAGTACTAGAACGTGACCCCCTCAAACCTAAGTAGAAGGGACCACTTACTGATATTTTAACCAGTCCCATGGCAGTAAAGATTGTTATTTTAACCAACCCCATGGCATCACTCCATGGATCCATCACTCCAGGATTAAAATAACTACACCTGATAAATAAAATCATAAATTAAAAATCATCCCCAGAACCCACTGAAAGTAACTCTACAATGCAAGAACCAAGGACTTGTGGTGTCCTGCTTCAGTCACTCCATGGGCTGACTGGTCTATGCACAGCTGAAACTTGAGGACCTGCACGCACATGGACAATGTCTGTCCTGGGACTCATTACCATATACCTTGGACTTTACTATTCATATTCCCCCTTAACTGTTACTTCTTCCCCTCATAATGCTTACACAGACTGTATCAAAATAACCCACTTAGGGTCCAAACAAAAGGGGGGAAAATTACAGTATAGAAGTAAGGGATCTAATTTACACTAATGTACAGATACATAATAGAACTTCAAATTGTACTCACCTGTGGTCTGGGACCAACCAAACTGCCCCAGAAAATCTATATACAAACTTCACTAACATAATCTCCTTATAATCACAAACTACTGACAAGGCCTGGAAGGCCCCAAATAGGTTATACTAGACCCTGTGGGAGGAGAGCATATGCTCAACTCCCTCAGGGCTGGACAGGTACCTGCACCTTACGAACTATCCACCCTTCTTTTTCTTCCTACTGCTGCAGAAAAGAGAAACCCCAGCGATTCCTGAATATGACTCACCCAAGTCTTGGCAGAGCTTACATATAGGGAATTGGAAGAATACAGAGTGGTCCCGGAAAGAATCATTAGAGATAGATGAAAAAGTTAGCTCATATCTCAATCCAAACATGGAAGGGCTGGAAGGATGGTTCAACAATTGGCTAACAAATTTTGGGGGTTTCAAAGATAGTGCAGGTTCAGCAGCCTTATTTTTACTCCTTAATATCATTCTCCCCTGTATACTCCCTATAGCCCTGAAATCCATCAACTCAATCATCAAAACTGTGGTGGAGAGAAAAACTACCTCTCATATACTATGGCTACATAAGTAAAAGCCACTGAACCAAAGCCTAGAACAAATCATCCAGGAGGAAAGTAAGGCTCCTTCATTCTTAAGAATAAAAGGACCCTTAAAGGGGGTAATGCAGCAAGAGACATCCAGCTCTAGTCAGCTTGAAAAACCATGTATAGAGTGGGAAATTCCTCTGCCCTGCTCCCCGTCCTTTCTCCTCTGCCCATACTTCCCCTTCTCTCTTCCGCTCAGGCATGTTTAATTTCTGTAAAAATTTCTAGTTGCAGGTGTTATTCTTGCAGGTAGCCAATCACCATTTTACCCCAAATACCCCAAAAGGAGAACCCCATAAAAACACCATGTAGACTTTGTTCAAGATTCAGTAACTGGACATCAATCCACTGAGTTTGTGCTAGCAAAAATAAAGGTCCTTCCTTTTTCACCATCCTGCTTGGCATCAGCATTTCCCTTGGCAGCTCCAGTAACACTTTGTCTTAATGTAATTGTTGACCATTTGCTGTCACATTTGATTGTTTTTTTTTTAAAGAGGAAGTACTTATGGACAGTATTCATTATTTTTTAACCAATTTTTTATTTAGCTGCAAAGTCACTTTGGTTTAGTTTTGGTTAGAGATTTAAAGAGCATCTGAGGGAAGTAGTCTCAGGGAGTAGTACTCCAGTCTCAGTGAGTCCAATATGTCTGGTTTTGTTTTCTTTTAAGGAATATAAGATCCATTCCATATTTTTCTCTCATTTTATCAGGACCCATCTACTGTGGCTCTTCCTGGAATAGTCAGTAGTGGTAGTCAGGCCCCATCTTGTTCTTCTAGTCTCAGAATAGATAAGGCCATGTTTTGTGTAGACTATTTGTCTCATAGACCAGGTAGTTTCTTCTTTGAGACTTTGATTTCCTTTTGTCTATTTTTCTGGAACAGTAGATACCTACCATTTTATCTTAGGTAACTGCTAATAGACTTTCAAGACCCAGGACAAAGTTAAGTTTGACAAGCATAAAGTCACTGAAATAAAGGCAAGTCAGGAGTCTTTTTCAGTTATTCACAAGTGGGAGATGATGGTATGATGTTACTCAGAATTGAAAGGGTAGATTAAGTAACTAATTTGAAAGAACCAAAAATCATAGTCCACAGTCAAGGATGTATATGTTTGCACCTATTTTTTAGCTCTGTCCACTCAAAGAGCATAGATGCCCAAACTAGACAGTAGAGCTTAACTTTATGGACTGTGTTATGCCTATTGACTGAGATGCTCCATAAGACTGTGGTCTTAATCCTTCAAACCCAGAAATTCTGTCCTTTGACATTTTTGGTAATGTCAAGAATTATTTGTAACTGTGCCTCCTATGTGTTTTATTATATATGTGCATGTAGTCACTTAGATGCAAAAATTCATACAGCTATGAATATGATTCTCTGAAAGAGAATACACACACACACACACACACACACACACACATATATATCTGTAGAAATATAGGAGCTCTGCTTGCTCAGTGGTTAAAGTTTTGGACTGCTAACCAACAGGTCACAGGTTTGAGCCTACCAGTTGCTCCAGAGAAAGATGAGGCAGTCTGCTTCCATAAAAATTTAGGGCCTTGGAATCCCTAAGGGGAAGTCCTACTCTGTCCTAAAATATTGCTGTGAGTCAGAATCTAGATAGATAAATTGATGGGTGGATGGGTGGATGGATGAATGGATGGGTGGATGGATGGATGGATAGATAGATAGAGACAGAAATAGAGATAGAAAGAGAGATAGAGAGAGAGAGATGATAGATAGATAGAGATAGAGATAATATACATATATGCCTACATATGGGAGCTCTGGTGTGTAGTGCCTAAGGCATTTGACTGCTAACTGGAAGGCTGGCATTTCAAACCTTCGTCCTTAGAAGGAAGGCTGAGAAATTCCTACACATGTATATTTTGGTTGATTTTGCTATAGTTCCAAATGATGTATTCCATAACAATTACCAACACATATTTTTAAAAAGATATATATATATATATGTATCTATACTCCTTTAGTGACGTGATTTACTTTTCATCAAGCTATCCATGTTTCAGTTTTTTTTTCATGTTACATTGTTTATAAAGTTTCTTTTAATATAAATTCTACTCAGCCTTTCTTTGTCTCACATGAATTAACAGTTAAACAATGCAATCTATTTACTTTAGAAAGTTCCTTATTTGAAGTTATGTAGTCTATATATATAAGAGTGATGCTATATATGTAAGAGGATGTGTTCTTTCAGAGAATCATATTCAGACCCTCATGATTCTTGGCTGTTCCTAAGTAGTACGGTTAGTTTACTTTGTGTTTTCTCTGTTGTTAAGTTTCTGTTTACTCTACACCTAATAAAAATACCCCTTGAAACTCCATATATAGCCTGCTCCACATCAAATTCCTTCTTCCTTCTCACTTCATTATTCTTGCCTTTGATCTTAACTGTCATAATAACAAAAATGTGATTTTTTAAAAAGTTTTTTCCCCAACTCTGCCACTTGTTGCATTTATCATTTGGTACTCCTTTACAACTATTTATTTGTGTATTCATTTATTTATTTAGCTAATAATGTGTGGACTTAGATAACATGTTTTCCTCAATAGTTTATGATCCATTACTATCTTTATTTATTTTAATACTCAGTTTGTGCCAGATTGGCCACTGAAGTTCTCTTTTTCTTATGTCCTTTTGATGTAGCCATATCATTTCAACTCTTATGTTGTGGTACAAAATGTCCCAGACTCATCTTGTACTTTTCCTGCTTCATTCCTGGAATCAGCATGTTTTCATGTTCAGAAAAGAAGATCCAGATCCTTGTAGGTAGGTTCATTGCTCTTGGGTTTATAGAATTTTTCACTGTACGTAGATAGGAAATATGGAAAACATATAGACTACTGACTCGTGATTTTTCTTTTTGGTTTTTCCAGATTAGTATCTTGTCTACCACTTTCCATTCCGTGTGACATCATATCATCGTCATTTCTCCACATGCAAGTTACTGAAAAATATGACTGATTTATGTCTTTTTCAGTGACTTTAATGTCTGATCAAATTTTAACCTTTTATCTTGCTACTCTAAGTAATTTTTAGTAGTTCTTCACCTTTCTCCGTTATTCAAGGTATTTACAGAAAGCCTACACCCACTCATCTCATCTTTCCTCCTGTTCTTTCAGAAGTAAGCCCTTTAAATTGTATCCTTTGGTATTCTTTGTCTCCTGCTAATTATTCACATCACCCTTGCATCTTCTTTGCTCATTATCTTATTTGTCTTCCCTGAATACTCTACATGATGATGATATGTCACCATTTATTGTCTAAAACACATATCTAACTTACATAAGTTTTATTGCTTCTTAAATAATGCCACTTCTTCTTGGTAATATGAGCTGTTTGATTTTACGTCTTTCAGTTATCTTAATACTTTCTCTCTGTTATGGACATAAAGGTTTTCCATGTGTTTGAAAGTAGGTAAAAATAACATAAAACTTTCAAAAATCATCATGGCTCACAATATGAGTAAACTGAAAAACAAAACTCACTGCCATTAGGTTGAGTCCAACTCATAGCAACGTTTCCAAGACTATAAACCTTAATGGAAGCAAACAACCTCATTTTTTTCCACACAGCCGCTGGTGGATTCAAAGCAGCAAGCTTTAGATTAACAGCCAAGTGTGTTAACCACTGCAAGGTTTTTTGTTTGGTTGGTTGGTTTATTTTTTAAAGAAGGTTTTTAGACTTCCAGTAAGATAGAGGAATAGGCAAACAAGTGACACAGACCCTCTTCAACAAAGAAAAGAAAAAACAATTGACAGAGTTACAGAAGATTATCCTGGAATACTGAACTCTGAAAGGAACTAGACAGAAGTGGATTAGGCATCAACTAGTGGAAAAACCTAGACAAAAACTGTGAGTACAGAGATGGTTGGAGCGGTGGACTGTCAGCTACTCTGATGGGAACAACAGCCTGAAGATTTCCGAGTGATGTTGGGATCTGAGAATTGACCAAATGATCAGCCCTGGTCACCAATGGCTGCAGGGACAACTGTGCTGGTGGCCTATGACTAGGAAGGGAAAGAGCAAGGAGGGAGACAACCTGAGCTGTTGACTCTTTGGTATCTGGAGGGCACAGCCATTTTGATTGCTTTACATGCTCAGGCATTTTGCATACTTAAAGTGACTGAGGGTGCAGCCATTTTGAGTGTTTGTAAGTGAAGGCCATTTTGGATATTTAAAGTGACCGAGAGTGCAGCAATTTTGAATCTTTACATGTGGCAACAATTTTCGATTTTAAAGTGGTAACATTCCCATTCAGATTCCAGGGACCTAAGAATAGGCTTTGTTTGCCAAGATTAGCAAGGACATACGAGAAGCTGACAACAGGAAAGGAGACCAGTGGTGAGTGTATGAGTGCTGTCAACTAGTGAATAGAGGAGCACAGATCAGTACCTTGCTTACATGAACAACATACAAATGAAACAAAGTAAACAAAAATCGTGAGCAAGTCACTCCAACATACAATAATCAATTAAACATAAACACAAAAATGTCACAATGCCTTGGAGACAACAGAGCATCACAGTCAACATAAAGAAGCAAGATAAAGAACAAGAAGCAAGGGCCCAGGATACAGACCCAAAATACATCTCTGAGGAAGACACTGTATTGGAACTCTCTGATAGAATTATATTTAGGTATCTTCAGTGAATTGAGAGATAGATCAAGGAAAATATTGACAAAATTGAGGAAAACACAGAGAAAACCCTGTAACAACTTCAAAAGACAATACAAGAACAAAATGACAAAATAAATAAAAAATTAGAATTGATACAAAATCTACACATAGAAATCCAGAACATTAATACTAAATTTTCAGAGATAGATAAGTCATTGAATTGGCAAAGGAGCAGAATTGAATCAATGCAAGACAGAATTAGTGAGATTGAAAACAAATACCTGAACACTTCTTTGGAAAGGGATAAATCAGAAAAAAGATCAGAACAAAATGAAGAGGTGAGTTCTGGCAAGATGGCAAAATAGGCAGAAAGATTGCACAGACCTTCTTCAACAAAGAAAAGGGAAAACAATTCACACAGACACAGAAGATAATCCTGGACCCCTGAGCTTTGAAGGGAAGAATATAGAAGTGGACTATATCCAACTAGCAGAAGAATTTGCATGAAAATACCAAAAAGGGAGACAGAAAGCTGTGGCCTGGCAGTGATCCAGAGGGCACAGACAGCTTGGACATTGCGAGTGGTGGTAGGACTTAAGAATTAATC
>NW_006922312.1:330327-331193 GCF_000298275.1 Orycteropus afer afer | reverse complement strand
TTGGAAGAGAACTTCCATGATATGATAAAAGATGAAATATATCCATTCAGGTAGTCCAGTGAACACCAAAGTGGAGAGACCCAAAAGAAAATCACCAAGGCATACCATCATCAAACTCAACAAAACCAAAGAAAAAGACAGAATCCTGAAAGCAGCACAGGAAAAACAAAAAGTTACTTACAAAGGGCAACCAGTGAGAATAAGCTCTGATTTCTCAGAAGAAGCCATGCAAACAAGATGGCAATGGGATTGCATTTATAAAACCCTGAAACAGAAGCCTTTTCAGCCAAGAATTATATACCAAGGAAAATTGACCCTCAAATATAATGGTGAGATTAGGAAATTTCCAGATAAGCAGAAAATAAGAGAATTTGTTAAAATCAGACCAATCTTACAAGAGATACTAAAGGGAGTCCTTTGAACAGAGAACCAAAAATAACAAATAATAATTAACCATTAAAACACAAGATGACATAACCCAAACACCACAGCTATGGACATAACCAATGTAAAATAAGCTCACAGGATTATAAAGAGGGAACCAGAGACTTCAATTGGAAAATGAGGACAACAGAAAACCAAGAAGAGGGAAACAATTGTGTAGATACAGAACTTCTAAATGGTGAGGAAATCAAGAGAGTTGCAAGGTAGAATGGACTATTCCAAACTTGGGGAGAAAATTACAAACCACAGGGTAACCTCAAAGAAAAATGATAAAACTTCACATAACAATAAAAAAGAGGAAAACACAAACATTCAGCAGAAACTAAAACAACAACAAAGGAAATAATAACACAATCCATAAACATAATAAGCTTAGCACAGAAAATAATATGGAACAAAGAAACCAGGGACACCATGAAAAA
>NW_006922312.1:327736-328906 GCF_000298275.1 Orycteropus afer afer | reverse complement strand
AGTATCAGATGCTGCCAAAAAAGGTAACAAAGCTAGCCTGGAAAAAGTGTAGCCAGAATGCTCTTTAGAAGTGAGAGTGACGAGACTTCATCTCACCTGCTTTGGTTGTGTTGTCAGAAGGGCCATTCCTTTGAGATGGATATCATACTTGGTAAAGTACAGAGTCAATGAAAAAGGGGAAGACCAAGGAGTTCTGGTAAGATAGTAGAATAAGCAAAAAGACTGCAAAGACCCTCTTCAACAAAGAAAAGGGGAACCAATTAACACATATACAGAAGATAATCCTGGACCCATGAGCCTTGAAGGGAAAGATATAGAAGTGGACTAAACTCCAACTAGCAGAAGAATTTACATGAATATACCAAAAAAAGGAGACATATGGAGCTGAGAGGTCTGGCAGCAATTCTGAGGGCACAGACAGCTTGGAGATTTCTGAGTATTGGTAGGACTAAAGAATTAACCTAAAAATTGGCCCAGCTAGCCAGGGACTGCACAGATGACTGCTCTGGTGGTTGGGGAATAAAAGATGAAGCAGCGAAGAGGATGGAAGGCTGAGCTGTGGACTTTTATCTGTCCAGAGGGTGCAGCCATTTTGAATGTTTACAAGCAGCTTGACCATTTTGAATATTTAAAGTGACAGCAGTCTCCCAGTTTCCAGGGGCTTAAGAACAGGCTCCACTTGCCAGTAACCCCAAGGATATTCTGGATCTGGACAACTGGAAAGGTGTGACATTCCCCTTATTACTCTTACACCCCACACCCTCTTGGTGAACAGAGGTACAGCCATCCCCCTCTCCCACCCACCTTCTGGGCCCACAGGAACTCCATCCCAGTCTGTTGTTCTGAGAGAGCCTGGGTGCTCTGCCATGCTCCACCCCCACCCTGATATTTTTTTCTTCTTTATTTTGTTTCTTTTTTATTTTGTTCCTTTTTGTCTGTTTTAAAAGTATTATTATTATTATTACTACTACTACTATTATTCCTTGTTCTTCCCCTCCCAGGCCCTAGTTTTAAGCTTTGTTTCTATTCCGTTTCTGGTTGCAATATATATATATTTTTTTCTTTCTCATGGTTAACCCTGTTCCTTGTTTGTCTTTTTGCATTTTTCCCATTTTTTCTTCATTATTCTCCTCCTCTACATTTTTTATTTTATTGCTTTATCCCTAGATT
>NW_006922312.1:318930-320068 GCF_000298275.1 Orycteropus afer afer | reverse complement strand
TGAATATAGATGCAAAAATCTTCAACAAAATCCTAGCCAATAGACTCTAACAACATATCAAGAAAATCATTCATCATGACCAAGTGGGGTTCATGTCAGGTATGCAAGGATGGTTCAATATTAGAAAAACAATCAACGTCATCCACCACATAAATAAAACAAAGAAGAACCACATGATCATATCAGTGTATACAGAGAAGGCATTTGATAAAATCCAACACTCATTCCTGATCAAAACTGTCAGCAAAATAGGAATAGAAGGAACATTCCTCAACATAGTAAAGGGCATCTATGCAAAACCAACAGCCAACATTATTCTCAATGGAGAGATACGGAAACCATTCCTCTTGCAAACAAGAACCAAACAAGGATGCTCGCTATCACCACTTCTATTCAACATGGTACTGGAAGTCCTAGCCAGGGCAATAAGGCAAGAAGGGGAAACAAAGACATCCAAATTGGTAAGGAAGAAGTCAATCTATCCCTATTTGCTGATAATATGATCCTATACCTAGAAAACCCAAGAGACTGAGTCAAAACTCTACTGGAATTAATTGAGAGATTTAGCATTGTGGCAGGATACAAGATCAACATCCAAATATCAGTTGGATTCCTCTACACCAGCAAAGAGATTGCTGAGGAAGGAATAAGGAATTTAATACCATTTACAAAAGCTACCAAAAAGATAATAAAGTACTTGGGAATAAATTGTACCAGGGACACAAAAGACCTGTACAAAGAAAACTATAAAAAACTACTTCAAGAAACCATAAGAGATCTACGTAAAGGGAAGAACATACCATGCTCGTGGATAGGAAGATTGAATATTGTGAAAATGTCAATTTTGCCCAAAGCAATACATTCAATGCAATCCCAATACAGATCCCATCGACATTATTTAAGGATATGGAAAAACCAATCACTAACTTTGTATGGAAAGGAAAGAGACCTCGGATAAGCAAGCCCTATTGAAGAACAAAGTAGGAGGTCTCACACTGCCAGATCTCAAACCTACTATACAGCCACAGTAGTCAAAACTGCCTGGTACTGGCATAATGACAGATACATAGACCAATGGAATAGAATTGAGAACCCAGAAATAGATCCATCGACCCAGGGTCAGCTGATCTTTGACAAA
>NW_006922312.1:311161-317707 GCF_000298275.1 Orycteropus afer afer | reverse complement strand
AGGTACAGACAACAAAGATGGACCCTTTTGCACATACAGTACTGCATTTTCAGTGAAGATAACATGGGTATATGGGTGGAGAGATGGGTGGACAGGCTGACCTATTAAGTATATTTATAAAGTGGGGAGTGTACCCAAGACCATGTATAAGGTTGGCAGGAAATGATCCTATAAATATATTTGTATGATCTGAATTCCCAGGTGAATAATAGTAGCATGACAAGAAACAAGTTTGTATTCACTTCTTGGTCACGGTCAGCTACCCAGAGGGACCAAGTAGTTGAAAGTTTGGGCTTGGGACTGTAGTCACAGGGGACATGAAGCTCAATTAGCATAACATACTACACAAAACATTGTTTCACCTCCTACTTTGGTGAGTAGTGACTGGGAACTTAATAGGCTTGAAGCAACCATATAGATGCAACGATGGGTCTCTCCTCATCCAGCACAAAGAAGAATAAAGAAAACCAAAGATTCTTGGAAGGAATTAGTGCTAGCAACTGGTACACCATGTGATCTACAGCCTATATGACTATAAGACCAGAAGAACAAGATGGTGCCTGGCTACCAATGTCAACCACTCAGAGGGGGAACTATGTAGGAGACCGTGGATAGACAGTGAGAACAATGTGGAACAAAACTCAAAAGCATTTGGGAAAAAAAAGGGGGGTACCAGATTTGCTAGTCTGATAGAGACTGGTGGAACCACTGAGACCATGGCCCCTTGCTGCCCTTCAGGTCTAGAATTGAACCCACACCTATGGTTTCCAGCCAAACAAAAGACAGGTATATGAGTTGAACATTTACCAGAGGTAAATACACTCCTTGTAGAGAATAATCTTGGGAGAAAGAAGGGCTGTTTATGCATGGAGACAGTGTACATGGAGGGATGGACACAGGGAAGAGGTGACTGTTGGGAGGGAGTGAGAGTGGGAGGGAAGCTGTTGCATTGTGGTGAAGTATGGTCAATGTCATGAGACAAAGTGTATGTGAACTGCTGTATGGAAAGTAAATTTGCTCTGTAAAATTTCACCCAAATCACAATAATAGGTAGGTAGGTAGATAGATAGATAGATAGATAGGTAGATAGATAGATAGATAGATAGATGGATAAAAATAAAAGAGAAAAAAAAATTAAAGTGGAAAACCTCTTTAAATGCTAGATAGGTGGAGGGTATACTATACTAATGGATCCATGTGTCATCTACTATCATGTATAATGTTTTTCAGTAGCACAAAATTGCACTCTATTCTTTGCTTATGCTATATCTCAGATGTAACTTTAAAAAGTAAAAGCAAGTATTATGAATATGGTGTTAAAATGACAGCAATATATATGCCTTTATTTTGTTAAATAACTTTATGTTAGGTCTTGTTTCAGGGTTAAATATTTTAAAAACTTACCTAATGAAAATTAACAAGAAGACATCATGACAAGTGTAATTATTTAAATTTCTTGTAAGTTGAAACTTATATGCATATGTTTTTAAAGCTTTGATATCAAGATACAGGACACAAGATACTGGATCACACGATCCAGTGTTAAAGTTGAGAAGGAAATGCACTCATTTCTTTACATTCAAAACTATGTTTTATGGGAGTCGTTTTTGTAGGTATGCATTTGAATGCTTTAAGTCAATGATTCAAGGGATCTGCAATAGAAGAGTAGAAATCAGTTATGCAAAGTTTTGATACAAGGTACTAAGTGTCCCTCTTAGCTAGTTGGTTTCTTGAGGTTAATATAAGGGTATATACAAGAAAGAAATTTTGTGGGGAAATCATACATTAATGTATCTTTTTATGTATTTAGTACATAATATTTAAAGAATGGTTCTGTGTGCTCAGAGTATGAGTTAACTTTCCCCTCCCCCAAAAATATAAGAGTCAAGGCTCTTATGATGTTTACATTCTAGTGAGGGAGGTGGAAACTACATAAATAAACAAAAATATACTCTACAATATTATATATCTACTTTGAAGAAAAATAAAACCTTTTCATAAAAATATAAAAATTCTAACCAGTGAAGACTTTATGGCTCACAATAGTCTGATCTGTAACCAAACATGGGGAATGGGGATTCCAACTCATTGTGGCACTGTAGGACATAGTAGTAGCCTTATGATTTCCTAGGCTGAGATCTTTATTTTTTGGTTCTCTTGTGCATCAGCAGGTGGGTTTAAACTACTCACCTTCTGTTTAGTAGCCAAGAGCGCAACCATCCTGTCACTAGGGATCAATTAGTTTATATTAGGTTTCTTCTTTTCATTATATGTTACAAGGATTTTGTTTATGTGTTTTTTAGTTTTTGAGCATTTTATTGTGCTTTAGGTGAAACTTTTCATAGTAAATTAGATTTCTATTAATAATTTATCAACAAATTTTTCTGTGATATTAGATGCAATACCCACATTGTGTCAGCACTCTCCCTATTTCCTACCTGGTTTTTCCATTTTGATTTGTTCCAATTCCCTGTCCTGGCTTGCCTTTTCACCCCTAGATCTAGGCAAATATTGCCCATTTACTCTTGTATGGTTGAATGCTCTTAGAAGCACATTCTTCACATTTGTTACTGTCTATTTTATAAAAAAATTAAACCTCACTGCCGTTGACTCAGATCCCATTTATCAGTACCTCTCCTTGGGTTTCTGAGGTGGTATTGGAAGTAGATTGCCTAATCGTCCTTTTAAGGAGTGGCTAGTGTGTTTGAACCACCAGCCTTCTGGTTAACAGTCAAAAGCCTTAGCCACTGCACCACCAGAGCTTCTTGTTTATTTTATAAGTCAGACTATTACTTAGCTGTAAGATGGCCTCCAGCAATGTCTTCAGTTTCAACCTAGAATGTTCTCTTAGGGCAATAGTCTCAAGGTCCTCCAGTCACTTTCAGATCAGTAACTCTGGTTATTATTATATGTTTTGTTTCATTTAATTTGACTTTTGTTCAACCTTTTTTCCTAATTCTAAATAGAAACTTCTATTGTGGTTCTGATCTCAGTGGATAACGTTTTTCAAACTGGTCTGATAATCTTTGCCTTTTATTGAGTTGCTTACCCCATTCATGTTTAATATTATTGGTATAAACCAAAAAAAAAAAAATCTAAATCAAACTCATATAGTCAGATGTAAGTCTACCAATTCTTTTCTATTTTATGTCTTTTTTGGTTCCTTTATTAATTTATTGGGAGGGAGACAGCCCCCACGCAAAGGCAGAAAGGAGGAAAAGCCATGGCTAATGGCTGCAGGATCCAGGTAATGGGAGGATGGAGAGGTTTCAAACAGCTAAAGGAGACAAACTTGTCTGCCAATTTGTCATATTATAAAGGCTTGCATGTTGCTGTGAGGCTGGAGGCTGTGCCACCAGTCTTTCAAATGCCAGCAGGATTGTACATAATGCACATCTCTCAATGGAGCTTATAGACTAAGACACACTCAGAAGACAGAAGAGGCCATCCACTTCTCAAAGAAATGGCCAGGGAAAATCTTATGAATAGCAGAGAAACACTGTCTGGTATATTACTAGAAATTTTAATGAATAGCCTAGAAACATTGTCTGATACAGTGCAGGAAGATGAGCCCCTAGATTGGAAGGCAATCAGAATACAACTGCAAAAGAATTATCTCATAAGAGTAGAACCAACCTTAATGATATGGATATAGTAAAGCTTACAGAACCTCTATTTGCTGACGTGACATGACATAAACTGAGGAGAAACAGCTTCAACCATTCATTTGTAATCAGAACATGGAATGTACAAAATATGAATCTAGGAAAACTGGAAGTTGTCAAAATGAAATGGAATGCATAAAGATTGCTATAGTAGGCATTAGTGATCTTGAAATGGACTAATTTGGGCGATTTTAAAACAGACAGCCATATGAACTCTCATACTGGGTATGACAATTTGAAGAGGACTGGTATGGCATTCATCATCACAAGGATGTTTCAAGATCTGTCCTGAAGTACAGTGCTGTCACTGATAGGATAATACCCATATGCCTACAAGAAAGACCACTTAATGCTACTGTTATTCAAATTTACACACCAACCACCAAACCAAAGATGAGGAAACTGAAGATTTTTATCAACTTATACAGTGTGAAATTGACTGAATATTCAATCAGGATGTATTAATTATCACTGGTGACTGGAACGCAAAAGATGAAAACAAAGAAGAATCACTGGTAGTTGGAAAATTTGGCTTTGGTGATAGAAATAATGCTGGAGATTGCAGGATAGAATTTTGCAATACCAATGACTTATTTATTGCAAATACCTTTTTTTTGACAACTCGAACGGTGGCTATACATGTGGACTTCACCAGATGGAGTACAAAGGAATCAGATTGACTACATCTGTGGCAAGGGGCACCGGAAAAGCCCAATATCTTTAGCCAAAACAAGGCCAGGAGCTGATTGTAGAACAGATTATCAACTGCTTATATGCAAGTTCAGTTGAAAACAATTGAAACAGGGGAGTTCAAAATGGAGTTGAGCCAGTGAGCAGCACACTTTATCCCTCTGGCATCTAAGGTCTTGAATAACTAGCCACAACAATTTAAATTAGGAATTTCACTGCTCTGAACAGCTCACAGATTCAGAGTACATCAAACATGCAAGCGCAGAATTAGAGAAAAAGCACAGAGAGATTATTTGGGAAAGAGCTACTGGAGGAGGATGAATGGACAGGCACCTGAGAGAGGCATTGGAAACTCTTCTGGAGCAGTCACTGTGTGCCAGGCTAGGGCACCCGTCTGAGATCCCCGAGCCAAAAGGGAGGACGCCCTATAAAAGCTTACCAGTGACAACTCTAATATTCCGGTGAACAGCAGCAGAGACCTGCCTCCAGCAGCTCATCTCGATTTTTTGGAGGTAATTTGGGTCTCCTGGGGGCTGGTTGAGGACACGGACACCTCCGCTGAGATTTGGAGGAAAACTTACTATTGAGACAGGAAGGGTAGCTCCCTCCTCTCCCAGCGGATCACAGAGTAAACTGGGGTCAGACTGGGAGACTTCGTGCTTTTCTTTGTCACAGAGATCGGGACTGCAGTTCACTAGCAGGTACTCCCCTGACACACAGTTCAAACTGCATGCATCTTTGGCACTGCAGCTGGGCGGTATCACAGCAAAACTCCAGAGCTGGCCATTAGTGATTTGGCGGGATTATGTCAGCACCATGGACAGAAAGAACAAGGACAGAGAAGAAACCGCACTCCAGGGATTTTTGCCTTCGCACCGTTCTTTAGCCCTGTGGGGCCATGGAGGCAGGATCTTTGACAGTGCCTGAAATTGGTGGAAATTTATGACACTCTAACAATAAGAATCTTTCCTGAATTGAGCTGCAGTCTTGCAAATAAATACGTCATCAAAAATAGACTGCTCAAAGCCCTAGAAACCGGCCCTAGCAACACCAAGCTTTCCTTCTTCCACTCCCATCTTCTCTGCCAATATCTTCTCTCACTCAATAGAAGAAAACATATTCATCTAATTATCATAAAACCTCCCACTTCGAACTGTTTTCCTCTTTACAACAAACAGAAACACATATCCACACTACACACAGGGATTCTACCACCACAAAGAAAACAGCAGAGCGACCACACTTGCATCAATAAAAAATAATAATAATAATTAAAAAAAAAAACAGCAACTTCACCTTTTCAAACTATTAAACCATAAAACCAAGATAAAACAAATCAACATGTAACCACCAGCTAGTTACAACCAAAAGAGACAGTGCTCTATCAGATTCCAGGGACTTAAGAAGAGGTTCTGCTTTTCAGTAACCCCAACAACTCTCCAGAGTGCACTGCATGATTGAAGAAGTCCTATTCTACACATTCCTTTTTCTTTTTCTTTTTCTCTCTTCTTTCTCTCCTGGATAACTCCATCCCTTGTTAGTTTGTTTTGCTTGTTTGTTTTGTTTGGTTTGGTTTGGTTTTTGCTTTTCTTTTCTTTTATATTGTTGGTTTGTTTCTCTGTTTGTTTTCTTTATTCATTATTCTTGTTTTCTACCTTTTTACTCTCAGTGATCTATCCCCATATACTTCAGATTTATCTGTTTTCTTCTTCTTTTCCCCCCTTTTTTCTTTTTTTGGGGGGTTACTGGTCCTGCGTGATTTCAGGGTGTATTTTTTGTACACGGGCTTATAGTTCTTCTAATGGTTATTCAATTGTAATTTTTGTCTAACTGTTTGGGAGACAGCAACAGACCTCATAAGATGCAAGTAAACCCACACCTCCTGCAACTTCACTTACTGAGCAAGAGCCAACACCTCTTTCTCCACTAATGGGCCAATGATAAAAAACCACCAAGAAGAGCCTGGATCACACTTGGCTGCTCTTCAAAAACAATTAACAGAGATCTTAATACAATACCACAATGCCTCAGAAACAACAGACCATCACAGTCCACACAATGAAGCAAGATAAAGGGGTAGAAACAAGCAAACAGGATACTGACCCAGAACACATCCCTGAGGAAGAAGCAGCATTGAAACTCTCTGATAAGGAATTCAAAAGAATTATATTTAGGTATCTTCAAAGGATTG
>NW_006922312.1:309765-310521 GCF_000298275.1 Orycteropus afer afer | reverse complement strand
AAAGAGAAAAATTTTCAGCCAAGAATTATATACCCGGCAAAATTGTTCCTCAAATATCATGGTGAAATTAGGAGATTTCCAGATAAACAGAAACTAAGGGAATTTGTTAAAACCAGATCCACCTTACAAGAGACACTAAAGGGAGTACTTTGAACAGAGGATCAAAAATAGCATATAAAAATCGATCATTAATACACAAGATAACATATCCCAGAAACCACAGCTATGGACATATCAAAAGCAGAATGAGTTTACAAGACTGTAAAAAGGGAACAGACATATCAATTGGCAAACGTGGGCAACTACAAACAAAAAGAGGGAAAAGACTGTATAGTTACAGAACTTCTAATGGTGAGGAAGTTAAGAGAGTTGCAAGACAGAATGGACTGCTCCACACTCAGGAGAAAAATTATAAATCATAGGGTAACTTCAAAGAAAAATTATAAGCATTCATATCACAATAAAAAAGAGGACAAGCACAAATACTCAGCAAATATTAAATCAACAGCAACAAAAGAAATGATAACAGGATTCTTAACCATAATGAGCTCAGCACAGAAAATAATATGGAAGAAAGAAACCAGGGACACCTTGAAAAAACAAGTACCAAAATGCAACCAAATCATACTTGTCAATAATCACACTGAATGTTAATAGATTAAATGCACAACTCAAGAGACAGAGCATTGCAGATGGGATATGAAAACAAAACCCATCTTGCCTGCAAGAGACACACCTTAGAGATAAAGACAAAAA
>NW_006922312.1:300494-308573 GCF_000298275.1 Orycteropus afer afer | reverse complement strand
ATGAAGAACTGTACTCCAACAAATTTGAAAATCTGGAAGAAATGGACAGTTTTCTAGAAGCACACCATTTACCTAAACTAACACAGACTGATAGGGAAAAGTTGAACAGGCCCATCACAAAAGAAGAAATTGAACAGGTCATCAAAAAATTAACAACCAAAAAAAAGTCCTGGCCCAGAAGGTTTCACTGGAGAATTCTACAAAACATTCAGAGAATAACTGATACCAACCCTACTCAAACTATTCCAAAACATAGAAGAGGATGGAATCTTTCCTAACTAATTTTATGAAGCAAGCATAACCTTGATACCAAAATCAGGCAAAGACATCACTTAAAAGGAAAGCTACAGACCAATATCCCTAATGAATATAGATGCAAAAATCCTCAACAAAATCCTAGCCAATAGACTCCAACAAAATATGAAGAAAATCATTCATTATGACCAAGTGGGGTTCATATCAGGCATGCAAGGATAGTTCAACATTAGAAAAACAGTCAATGTCATCCACCACATAAATAAAACAAAGAAGAACCATATGATCATATCAATTGATGCAGAAAAGGCATTTCATAAAATCCAACACCGATTCCTGATCAAAACTATCAGCAAAATAGGAATAGAAGGGACATTCCTCAACATAATAAAGGGCATTTATGCAAAACCAACAGCCAACATTATTCTCCATGAAGAAAGATTGAAACCATTCCTCTTGAGAACAGGAACCAGACAAGGATGCCCACTATCACCACTTCTATTCAATATTGTGCTGGAAATCCTAGCCAGGGCCATAAGGCAAGAAAGGGATATCAAAGGCATCCAGATTGTTAAGGAAGAAGTCAAACTATCTCTATTTGCAGATGGTATGATTCCATACCTAGAAAACCCAAGAAACTCAGTCCAAAATCTACTGGAAGTAATGGAGAGATTTAGCATCGTGGCAGGATATAAGACTGAAACTTGCAAATGAGCAGAGAGTAGCTAAAGCAAATGGGAAAAATGACAAGATAAAAGAGCTGAACAGAAAATTTCAAAGAGTAGCTTGAGTAGACAAAACCAATTACTATAATTAAATGTGCAAAGGCCTGGAGTTAGAAAACCAAAAGGGAAAAATATGTTCAGCATTTCTCAAGCTGAAAGAACTGAAGAAAAAAATTCAAGCCTCAATTTGCAATATTGAAGGATTCTATAGGCAAAATATTGGATGATGAAGGAAACATCAAAAGATGATGGAGGGAATGCACAGAGTCACTGTACCAAAAAGAATTAGTCAATGTTCATCCCTTTCAGGAAGTGGCATATGATAAGAACCAAGGGTATTGAAGGAAGAAATTGAATCTGTATTGAAGAAAGTGGCAAAATACAAGGCTCCAGGAATTGATGGAATACTATTTGAGATGCTTCAACAAACAGATGCCCTGCTGGAGTCACTCACTTGGCTATGTCAGGAGGTTTGAAAGACAGCTACCTAACCAATTGACCAGAAGAGATCCATATTTGTACCCATTCCAAAGAAAGGTGATCCCACAGAATGTGGAAATTATGAAATAATATCATTAATATCACACTCAAGTAAAATCATACTGAAGATAATTTAAAAATTGTTCCAGCAGTATATTGACAGAGAACTTCCAGAAATCCAAGCTAGATTCAGAAAATGATGTAGAATGAGGGATATCATTGCTAATGTCAGATGGATCTTGGCTGAAAGCAAAGGATACCAGAAAGATGTTTACTGGTGGTTTATTGATGATGCAGAAGCATTTGTTTGTGTGGATCATAACAAATTACGGATAACATTGAGAAGAATGGGCATTCCAGAAAGCCTAATTGTACCCATGAGAAACCTGTACATAGACCAGAAGGCTGTCATTCAAACAGACATGATTTAAAATCAAGAAGGGAGAGCCTCGGGGTTGTATCCTTTCACCATATTATTCAATCTGTGTGCTGAGCAAATAATCTGAGAAGCTGGACTGTATGAAGAAGAAATGTGGCATCAGGATTGGAGGAAGACTGATTAATAACCTGTGATATGCTGATGACAACTTTGCTTTCTGAAAGTGAGAATGACTTGAAGCACTTACTGATGAAGTTTGAAGACAACAGTCTGCAGTATGGATTACATCTCAATATATAGAAAACAAAAATCACAAATGGACCTATAAGCAACATCATGATAAATGGTGAAATGATTGAAGTTATCAAAGACTTCATATTACTTGGTTCTACAATCAAAGCCAATGGAAGCAGCAGTTAGGATATCAGAAGGCGTATAGCATGGGGCAAGTCAGCTACAGAGGACCTCTTTCAAGTGCTGAAAAGCCAACATGTCTCCTTGAAGACTAAAGTGCACTGACACAAACTATGGTATTTCCGTCGCCTCATATGCATGTGAGTGCCAGAAAATGAATAAGGAAGACCAAAAAGAATGGATGCTTTTGAATTGTGGAGCTGGCAAAAAAAATGCTGAAAGTACCATGGACTTCTAAAAGAACTAATAAATCTGTCCTGGAGAAAGTGCAGCTGGAATGCTTTTTGGAAGCGAGAATGGTCAGACTTCATCTCACCTACTTTAGTCATATTGTCAGAAGAGACCGCGCCCTGGAGAAGGATGTCATGCTTGGTAAAGTGGGAGGTCGATGAAAGAAGAGAAGACCCTCAATGGGATGGATTGACACAGTGGCTGGTGGCAATAGGCTCAAGTATAGCAAGGATCATCGAGCAGGCATGGAACCAGGCAGTGTTTCATTTTGTTATGCATAGGATTGCTATGAGTCGGAGATGACTTGATGACACCTAACAGCAACATTAATTTATTTCTTAATTTTTCATTATGGAAATAGTTTCTAATGTAACATTTAAATTTCTTTAGTATTCTCTTCACTGTGTATTTTCACAAAGTAAAAATATTTTATTTTACATTTAGTGATTGCTCTATTCATCTTTATTTATTAGCATCAGCTCCAGATTAATACCAATTCCATTGATACATAGAATCCACACTTCTGTATAGCTCTATTCCATATTTCCCTTTGTGGCAATATGGAGTGGTATTGTTACACATATTAATATCAAATAATGTTGATGTGCTAACCATCCATTGTTACAGCTATTTCTTTACTGTCTGCAGCCATTTTCTTAGACTAGCAAAGCTTTGTTCCCACCTATCTTTGTGCTATTATTGCAAATAGATTGCATATATATTACTTTTCTATACGTTACAGGCCCAACAACACATATATAATTATTTTTATACAATTGTATTTAAATCAGTCAAGAAAGAGGAAATTATTTGCATTGTCACATAATTTACTGGTTTGTTTTTTCATATGCATTAAAATTTTCTGGGGTCACTTGCTTTCAAATTGAAGAATTTCCTTTTGTATATTTAGTACAATGGTTTCATTAGTAATAAACACTCTCCATTTTCATCTGAGAAGATTTTGTTTCATTCTCATTTTTGAAGCATAGCTGGACCCTTTGTTGACTTTTTACACTAAGCATTTTGAGTATGGCTTCTACTCCCTCTGGCTGTCCTTGTTCTATTAGTTTTAACGTCAGGCATACATTGTTCTTCATATAGGGTCCTGGGGAGGAATAGTTTCTGAGATTGGTGTTTGATGTTTAGTCTCTCCACATAGAAGATCCAGCTATAGTAGTCTCTGGTTCTCTTCTGCAAACTAACTGGCTTACAATTTATTTTGTGTCTTGAATCTCTTCACATTTGCCTTTACCACAACCCTACTATTGTGGAGAACACTCTGAAGATGGATCTTCTCCAGATTCTGTTATAAATAAAGTTAGTTCCTTGGAAGAAGTTTAGGAGTTATGTGTATTATAGGGTCTTCTTCTACCTCAAGGTAAGAGTTTTAATTCAAGGGCTCTGTCCTCTAATTTATTATCAGTGAGTTGGAATTTGACTGTTGGTGAATTTCAGCAATTACCTACATTTTACTTAATTAGTGACTCATGGAAAAAGCATGCTTGAAAATCACCTAAGTCAGTCTTAATTTTAAACTAAGTATGTTTAGAAGGTCTTCAGTGAAATGTATTGACACAGTGGCTACAACTATAGGCTTAAACATAGCAATGATTGTAAGCCTGGTGCAGCACCAGGCAGTGTTTTGTATTGTAACTAGAGTCAGAACTAACTTGATGGGACCTAACAACATCTTTACAGATAATTAGAATTCCAAGACTCAGGTTAAGAAAATGTATGTTGTGTTATATCCACATCAAATTCCCACTCACATTGCAAATTGCTTATATTGTAAGATAAAAATTTACCCATTTTCCCCAAAATATTATGTATTTAGAAAATAATTCAAGAGAAGATTTGAAAGAACAATGTGAACAGAATATTAAATGTGATCTCCTTCTTAACCAAAAATATCAAAATAATATAACTGAAAGTAATATCCAAAAAACACACCAAAGAAAATGGAAGTGTAATAAAAAAAAATTCACTGAAAAAAAAAATTAAACACAAATAGCAGCAGAACAAGAGGAAATTAGGGACAAAAACAAATATGAGGCACACATTTAAATAAACAGCAAAATGGTAAATTGTTCCTTATCAGCAATTTTTTTAAAATGTAAATGCATTAAATTCTCCAGTCAAAAGGCAAAAATGGACAGAATTAATTAAGAAAAGAAAAACCATGACACATCTATATGCTGTCCACAACACTTTAGACCAAAGATACAAACAGGTAGAAAGTGAAAGAGTGGAAAAAAACATTCCATGCAAATAGTAACCAAAAGAGACCTGTTTGTTATTGTTATTTTCAGCTGCCAGAGAGTCAATCCCAATGCATGGCAATCACATGTGTTACAGAGTATAACTGTTTCATAGAGTTTTCTTGGCTGTAATCTTAATGGAAGCAGATTATTGGGCCTACGTTTTGTTATAATGATAGGTAGATTCAAACCTACAACCTATAGATTAACAGTTGAGCACTGACTGTGCCAAGTACGGACCATAAAAAGAATTGTCATTATTGTTGTTTGTTGCCTACAGGATTTTTAAGGCTCAGACTTTTGAAAGCAAAAGTCTTCTGAGGCACATTTGCATGGTTTCAAACCTCCAACATCTCTGCTAGTAGTTGCAATTTTAACAATTTTGCCACCTAGGTACTTCCTTAAAGAGACTAGAGTGACTATATTTATATCAAACCAAACAGACTTTAAGTCAAAATCTTTTACAAGAGACAAATTAGGGCATTATATAATGATAAAAATCAATATATCATCAATATGACAAAATTATACATATACATGCACTTAATAACAGATTTTCAAAATGTATGAAACAAAAAAAACATTGAAGAATGGAATAGGCAGGTCTACAATAACAGTTGGAGACTTTAACATATACAATCCTTTCAATATGAATAGATAATCTAGACAGAGATCAACAAGGAAATAGAGGACTTGAACAATGCTACAAATTATCTAGACCTGACAGGCACACACGGAATACATGCCACCCAATAACAGCACACTATACATTCTTCTCCACTGCCCAAAGATCATATTGAAGGAAAAAAAATTAAGAGGAAATACATTTCTTATTTCAAAATGTACTATAAAGCTACAGTAATCAAAATAATGATCATCTGCATATTAGATTGGCCTAATATGTATAGGTATAGCCTAAGGCATTTCACTGCTAGCCAGAAGCCTGGCAGTTCAAACCCACCAGCACTCCTTGCAAGGAAGGTTGGGCCATCCACTTCCATAGTGACAACGCCAGAAAACCAAGGAGGAGTCGCTATGAGTTGGATCCAACTCAAAGGCAGTGAGTTTGGTTTGGTTCATATTAGGTTACAAATGATATCTCAATAAATTTAGAAAGATTGAAATTATACAAAGCATCTGCTCCAACCACAATGAAATAAACCTGAAAATTAATAGCAGAAAGAAAATAGGAAATTACATAAGTATATGGAAAGTAAACGACACATTATTGAAAAACAAATAGGTCTAGGAAGAAATCAATAAGTACTTAGAGTTAAATAAAATTAAAGCAAAACATACAAGATTATGAAATGCAGCTAAGTAAGCTGCTAAAAGGAAATTCATAGCAGTAAACACATACATGCATTGGGAACAAAGGAAAATTTCAAATCAATAAACAAACTTTTCAACTTGAGGAACTAGAAAAAGGAGGGGAGTGGGAAGAAAACAGCCATAGCTACCAGAAGAGAAGAAATAATAAAGGTGAGGTAGAAATAAAAGAAATAATTTTTTACAGCCCAAAACAATTAACAAAGTCTATCTAGACTGAAAAGATAAAAGGGATAAACCATTTCTATTGAATCAATTCCAATTCACGGTAATCCTGTAGGTCAGAGAAGAACTATTATTCCCTAGGATTTCCAAGGCTGTAAATCTTTACAGCAGAATGTTGCTACATCCTTCTCCCACAGAGCAGCTGGGAGTTTCCAACCACCAACCTTCTGGTTAACAGCTGAACTTTTAAGCAGTGAACCACCAGGTGTCCTGAAAAAATAATAGAAGACATAAAAAACTATGTCAGGAATTAAGGAAGGAATATTACTCCTGTTCCCAGATTAATAAGAATTACAAGAGATTGCTGTGAATGTCAATATGACAAAAAAAATAAGGTAATATGAAATAGATAAAATGAAGAAACTAAAAAAAGAAAAAAAAAACCTACTTAAACTGACTTTGAAGAAACAGAAAATCTCAAGAAAAAATCTACAAAAAACATTCAAATCCAGTTGGCTTCACTAATGAATTCTACCTAAGCCCTAAAGAAAGAAAAAAAATTAATAACATTCCTGCACTAACTATATCCTAAAAAAAAGAAAACAAGGAAACACTTTCCAACTTATTTTATAAAGCCAGCATTACTCTGAGATGAAGTCCAAACACACTACAATGTAAGAAAACTACAGGCCAACAGGCCAATATCACTTATTAATGCAGATTAAAATATCCTCAATAAAAATATTATCAAACATTACAAAAATATTATACCACAATAAAAAAATGGGGTTTACCCTAGGTTGTTAAAAACTCAACCAATGTAGTATACCACAGTAATATGACAAAGGGAAAAAAAACATATGATCACCTCAGTTGGTAGAAAAAAAGCTTTTGACAAATCTAACATCCATGTATGATTTAAAAAAAATAAAAGCTTGCTACATGAAGAATAGAAGGAAAATTCCTCAACATGGTAAAAAGCATTTGTAAAAATCCTAAGCTATATCACACTCGAAGGAGGAAGACTGAAAGTTTTCCCTTAAGATTAGGATCAAGACTGTACACCAGCTTCCATCGTTGTTATTATTGTACTTTAAGTCTTTCAGAGCAATTAGGCAAGAAGAAGAAATAAAAAGTATTCAACTCAGAAAGGAAGAAATAAAAGTATACTGCCACAGCACATAACAACAACAGTAGTGTGCTGAATTGCTTAATATGGCCTCCGGAGCCGTAGTCCTCCATGTATTGTAAATCCTAGCCTCTATGCTTATTTAGGGTAGATATATCTTGAGTCCAGCCTTGCTGAAGGGTATGGCTCAAGTCACCACCATTAATCTTCTTGAGGGTATGTATGTGAGTGCTCTGGGAAAATTCTCTCTCTACAGCCCCAAAAATTTAACAAAGTCTAGCTAGACTGAAAAGATAATAGGGATAAACCATTTCAGTTGAATCAATTCCAATTCACACTAATCCTATAGGACAGAGAAGAACTATGCCCTAGGATTTCCAAGGCTGTAAATCTTTACAGATGCATGTTGCTACATCCTTCTCCTAGCCTTTTACCCCTGTCTCTACCTCCATGTGACCCATTTTCTTGGCACAGTGTGTGTATTCCGTGAGACATTACAAAGAAAAAGAATCCTACGATGGGAAGGAAAATACTGAGGGAAGAGAAGTTGACCTTAGAGGTGACAGAGTGCTATAGCAGTTTGGAAAACTTGGACATTGGGACATTTTTTTTTTTTAATTTTATTTTGATTTGGGTGATGATTTAAAGAGTAAATTCACTTTTCATACAGCAGTTCACATATACTTTGTCTCATGTCATTGACCAAAATTTACA
>NW_006922312.1:295015-296973 GCF_000298275.1 Orycteropus afer afer | reverse complement strand
TCTGGGTTCTCAATTCTATTCCATTGGTCTATGTATCTGTCATTGAACCAATACCAGGCAGTTTTGACTACTGTGGCTGTATAGCAGGTTTTGAAATCTGGCAATGTGAGACCTCCTACTTTGTTTTTCTTCTTCAGTAGTGCTTTGCTTATCTGAGGTCTCTTTCCTTTCCGTATAAGGTTAGTGATAGTTTTTTCCATATCACATTGGGACATCTTTAAACTTCAGCTCATCTGGGGCCAGACTTGTGATGATCCTTCTAAAAGAAATTATTTGACTACCACCTGTTCAAAGAATATATGATCATATATAAAGAAAATGGCAAAGAATCAAATAGCTACTATAGGTAATATATATTTTAAAGTTTCATGATACAAAGTCAACAGATGAAACATTTGTGTTTCTGTAAATCCTTAATGAACTACAAGAAAACGAAATTAAATAATTCTAGCAACTATAAAATTTAAAAGAATAAATATAACCAGAGAAGTGAAAGACTTAAACACTGAAAACCATGTAGTATCCCCTTGTTCTGTAACAAATTCCAGTAATATTTCAGACACTCTTTCACTGCTATTTATAAGGTTTTCACTGGCCAGTGAAAGTATAAACATTACTGAAATAAATTAAAGAAATAAACAAGAATCCACTGATACTGAGTGGATTCCAACTCATAGTGACCCTTTATGTCAGAGTAGAACTGCCCCAAAAGAGTTTCCATGGCTGTCAATTTTTACAGAAGCAGACTGTCCTTTGTGTCCCACAGAGCTGCTGGTGAGTTCAAACTCCCAACCTTTTGGTTAACAACTGACTGCTTTAATCACTGTGTCACCAGAGTGTCCTAATAATTTAAAAAAGACCTAAATAAATGAAAAAAAACAGATTTAAAGACTTAATATTTTTCATATGTTAATAGTATCATATCATTGGACATGTCATATCATATCATTGGACATGTCATATGTCCAATCCAAATAATCATCAAAATTCCAGCAGTCTTTGGAGAAACAGAAATGCCAGTCTTAAACTGTGTGTGTGGAGATGCAAGGGGCCCAAAATACTCTGGTAAAGAATAAAGCACCACCATTTATCTGGCAGTTTGTCATACTATGGCGGCTCTGTGTTACTGTGAAGCTGGAGGCTATGCCACCAGTATTTCAAATACCATCATGGTCATCCCTGGTGGACAGGTTTCTGTGGAGCTTCCACACTAAGACAGGCTGGGAAGAAGAAAGGGGCCATTCACTTCTTAAAGAACTGGCCAGTGAAAACCTTATAAATAGCAGTGAAAAGTGTCTGATATATTACTGGAATTTATTACAGAATAAGGAGATAGTAAATGGTTAAAAATCAAGAAAGGTATGTGTAGGGTTGTATCCTTTCACCAGATTTATTCAATCTGTATGCTGAGCAAATTATCCAAGAAGCTGGATTATATGAAGAAGAATGTGCATTAGGATTGGAGGGAGACTCATTAACAACTTGTGATATGCAGATGACACAAGCTTATTTGCTGAAAGTGAAGTGGGCTTGAAGCACTTACTGATGAAGATCAAAGACTATAGCCTTTAGAGGGGGGTTGGTGGAGGACACCCTGGATAGGATGAGTGAACAATGTGGAACAAAACTCAAAATCATGAAGAAAAAAAATAAAAGACCAGGTATGCTGGTCTCATAGAGCCTGGTGAAACCCCTGAGACTGTGGCTCCTAGTTATCCTTCAGGTCTGGAAATAAAGTCCTATAGCTTCCAGTCAAACAATAGACAAGCATATGGTTGAACATTTACATCACATAGATACAGTCCTTGGATGGATCAATCATGGGAGAACAGAAGGACAATGTTTGCACAGAAAGACAGCTGGGGGGAGGGCAGAAGTGCATGGGAGGGAAGGACACAGGGAAGAGGTAACTATAGGGAGAAGCTGAAGAGAGCTGTTACATTGTTGGGAATTGCAGT
>NW_006922312.1:291568-292165 GCF_000298275.1 Orycteropus afer afer | reverse complement strand
GTGACCCCTTCTACAGGGTTCAATAATTCCTTACAATAGCCACACAGAACTCACAGAGAATAATCATGTTTAGGAGCTTTATTAGGGAAGCAACAGCTTACAGTTCAGATTCAGGAATACTCAGGATACAATTCTTCATTTAGTCGAATGCCTTAGGCACTGCCCCACCAGAGCTCCCAAAATAATCATTATCAACTCAAATAATCATTAACACTGATTATTTTGAGGTAGAAGTCAGACATGCTGTCACCTATCAACTTTTACCAATAGTTACACCAACAGTCCCTCCCACAGCACTGTCTACTTCTCTACAGGGTTCAATATTCCTTGCAATAGCCACATGTAACTCACAGTCAATACTTATGTTTAGGGGGTTTATTAGGGAAACAACTGGTTACAATTATTCAATCAAGATAGCCTCTCTTTGACCCTTGGCCTCTTGACCTGGCCTTTTCCCTGCTCCAGTAAGTGTTAGAAAGCTCTTTTAGCTCTGCTGATAGGAACACCCCACTCCTACAGCAGGCCTCCTGCCTCGAGGGACTCAGTTTTGTTGCTCTTGAGGTGGCAATTCTGCCACTCTGTCTCCTGCCCAACTTG
>NW_006922312.1:289521-291188 GCF_000298275.1 Orycteropus afer afer | reverse complement strand
CTCTACAGAAGTAAATTCCCCAGTCTTCTTTCTGAAAGAAAAGCTATAGTGAGTAATATCTATGTTAAAATGATTTTTTGCAAGGGCGCAGTGTCCATTCAATGGGTAAAGAATAGTGTCTTTATAAATAGTACTGGGGCAACTAAATTTTCACATAGACAAGAGTGAAGCTCAACCTCTAGTTCATACCATATATGAAAATTAATTCAAAATTGATCGAACATATAGGTTAAAGAATTAAATTTATAAAATTCTGGGAAGAAAACATAAAAATACTTTTTCAGGGTTTAGTTTATTATATATAATCTATTTTCAAATAGAAATATTCAACATCTAAATTTAAAACTTTTATGCAACAAAGAACTTTATAAAGAAAGTGGAAGACCAGCCTTTAGGTAGGGAGATAATTTTGGAGCCAGAAGTTAAAAAAGGTTTGTCAGTATGACAGCAAGTTGGCTGTAACTCATAGTGACCCTGGAACAAATGAACAAAACACTGACTGGTCTTGAGCCATCCTCACAATCTTTGCAATGCTTGAATCCATCTGTGCAGCTGCTGTATAAGTCTATCTTGTTGAAGGTCTTCTTCTTTTTCTCTGACCTTACACTTTACCAAGCATGATATCCATCTAGGGAATGGTCCCTTCTGACTACATGACCAAAGTAGGTGAGATGAAGTCTGGCCGTTCTCATTTTCAAAGAGAATTCTGGCTGCACTTCTTCAAAGACAGAGTCGTTCATTCTTCTGACAGTCTGGTATTTTCAGTATTCTTCACCAATATCGTAAATACAAAGGTATCAACTGTTTTTCACTCTTCCTTATTCATTGTTCAGATGTCACATGTTTATGAGGCAATTGAAAATACCATGGCTTAGGTTAGCCTCACCTTACTCTTCAAACTGACATCTTTGTTTCTGAACACTATCAATTTAAACAGCTCTTTTGCAGTGCATTTGCCCAGTACAATACAACATCTGATTACTTAACTGCTGCTTCCATGGGTGTTGAATGTGAATCCAAGTAAAATGAAATCCCTGACAACTTTAATCTTTTCTCTATTTATTGTGATGTTGCTTTTTGGTCTAGTTGTGAAGAGCATGTGTGTGTGTGTGTGTGTGTGTGTGTGTTTGTGTGTTGAGGTATAATCCACACTAAAGCCTGCAGTCTTTGATATAAGTGCTTCAAGACCTCACCACTTTCAGTAAGTTTGTGTCATTTGCACATTGCAGGTTGTGAATGTGTTTTCCTCCAATCCTCATGCCACATTCTTCTTTATATAATCCAGCTTCAGATTCATTTTGATTATTTGCTCAGCATATAGATTGAATAAGTATGGTGAAAAGACACAAGCCCATCACATACCCTTTCTTATTTTAAACCATGTAGCATCCCCTTGTTCTGTTTGAACAACAGCCTCTTGGTCTGTATACAGGTTGATCATGAGCATAATTAAGTGCTCTGGAATTCCCACTTTTGCAATGTTATTCATAATTTGTTATGATCCAGAGAGCTGAATGCTTTTGCATAGTCAATAAAACACAGGTAAACATCTCTTAGGTATTTTTGCCTTCAGCCAAGATCTATCTGACATCAGCATTGATATCCCTCATTCTGTTACCTCTTCTGAATCCAACTTGAATTTCTGAAGTACCCTGTCAATATATTCC
>NW_006922312.1:270218-282346 GCF_000298275.1 Orycteropus afer afer | reverse complement strand
TGTGTCTGTGTTAATTGGTTTCCCTTTTCTTTGTTGAAGAGGGTCTGTGCAATCCTTCTGCCTAGTCCGCCATCTTGCCCCGCCTCCTCTTCTAAATGTTTTGTTTGTTATTTTTGGTATGTATATATTAATTTATTACACAATAAATTTGGGTGATACAAATGGGTTGTGATCAGTTACTAACTCGAAATTTGGCTGCTTGAACCCATCCAGTATCTCTGTGGAAGAAAAGGCCTGGCAATCTCCTTCCATAAACATAAGAGTCCCTTTGAAGCAGTTCTACTTTATAACATGAAGTTACTGACTTACTAGCAGTTTAAAAACAACAACCACCACAAAAATGTCAATGTTCAGTGCCTAAAAAGAAAACAGCCTGATACTAACATAATGATAGACATAGATCATGGAGTAGAATTGGCAGTACAGAAACAAACCTATGCATTTATAAACAATTAATTTTATAAGGGTACTAACTTCATATAATGGGGAAAAAGAATTTTTTCAATAAAGTAGGGAATTTCACATTATATGCAAAAGGATGAAATTGACCAATACCTCATATAACATATGAATGTTAACTGAAAATTGATCAACAGCCTAATGTAAAAATAATAAAACTTTTAGAACAAAACATAAGGTCAAACCTAATTTTCTGTGTAAACTTTCACCAAAAATACAATGAAAACAAAACAAAAATAAGATCAGTGCTTTTGGACCTAGTTTTTTACAATGGTATCTATGACACCAAAATCAAAAGCAACCAAATACGAAAGTCAAGTTGGATTTCATCAAAATTACAAATTTTGCGCATCAAAGGACTTTATCAGCAAGTGAAGAAACAACTTACAGAATGGGAAAAGATTTTTCAAAATAATATATCTGAATACACAAAGAACTGTGCTCAACAACAAAAGGACAAACACCCAGTTTAAAAATGGGCCAAGGACCTGATTAGATTCTTCACAGAAGAGCATGTACAAATGACCAGCAAGCTCATGAAAACAGGCTGAATGTCATCAGTCATCAGGAGATGAAAAAGAGTCATAATGAGATACCACTTCATTTCCTTGAGGATGTATATTTTAAAAATAACAGAAATAAGAAGCATGGGTGTGGTAGTAAAGGTTGTATGTCAACTTGGCTGGGTCTGGTGCAGTGGTTGGGCAGCTGGTAGTAATTATTTCCCGTGATGAGACTGGAAATCAGTTGCATGATGGGCTCTACCACAAGCAGCTGAGTAGCTGCATTAGGGATGTGGTCTGCTTCCCATATATAAACAGCAGCTTTGGGAATGGTCTCTAGCTGATGGCATGTTTGAACCCTACATGTAGCTGTGTAATTGTTCAACAGACTGCCATCTCTGCAGACCTTGGAACTTCCAATGCACTTGAATCAATGGCCTGCCATGTGGTTTGGTAACATTGGGACTGTGCCGTTTTATTTGTGGACCTTGGGCTAACTAACCTCAGCAACCAGTAGCTGCCAGAGTGAAGACATGCCTGTAGCTTCAGTGGGCTAGGAGCAATAGGCGAAGCTGAAGCCCAAGGTCAAGGGGCTTTTACACAGCCCCCAGAGCCTGGCACTTGAACTTGGACTTAACGCCTCCAAACTGTAGGAAAATAAACTCCTGTTTTTTTAAAGCCATGCCATTTGTGGTATATTTTCTGTTTGAGCAGCACAGATATGACCAGAACAATTGTCAAGGAAGTTAAGAAATTGAAAACTTTATGTTTTGCTGGAAGAAGTGCAAAATTGTGTGGCTGCTGAGATACTAAAACTCAAACAAACTGAGATACTAGAGCAGATAAATGTATACAAACCAAAGTTTGTTAGTGATTAGCAGGGGCCGGCTGTAGGGAAAATGAGATTTTTTATTGAGTATTGAGTTTCTGGTAAAGGTGATGACAAAATGATAATAATGATGGTTGTACAATAAGGTAAACCTAATTAAATGCACTGAACTGTACATGTGAAAGTTTTGAGGTGGTAAATATATACTTTACCACAATGAAAATTTAAATAAATAGGACAAAACCCTGTATCAAAACCTTGATATTTGTGAACTCGCAATTATGTGATGCATTTTAATAGCTTTGAAAGAACAGACACAGTTTAATACATCATCAAAGTATTTTTTTACCTATTTTGAAACCTCTTCACATTGTATTCATAGTACATACTTTTGTAATGTTTCCCTTTCAACATTCCTAAGTAAATTTTCCTTTTAGTATATTTCTCTATATGAAAAAGTTAAACTACTTTAAAATGTTGTAGTTCTGCTATACACAGATTCCTGATATGAGGTTCTCCAAGAATGAACTTCATCTTTGTTGTTGTTCTGGTTACCTAGTGTCACTCTGACAAGAAATATACCACAAATGGAATGGCCTTAATGTGTAGGAATTTATTCTTACAATTTGGAGGCTTTAAGTCCAAGTTCAAAGTGCCAGGATCTAGGGGCTAGGTGAAAGCCCCTCAACCTTGGGTCCAGCTCTGGCTCCTGCTCCTGGCCCACTGGAGCTAGAGGCATTTTCTTCACTCAAATAGCCTCTGGCTGAGAAGCCCCAAGGTTGACAAGTAAAAAGGCACAGTCCTGATGTTACTAAACCACACGGCAGCCCATTAACCTAAGTCCATTTTAAGTCCCAACGTCGACAGAGCATGGCAGGCTGCTGACTAATGGCATGGCTACATGCAGGGTCCAAGCATGCCATAGGCTAAAGACCATTCTCAAAGCTTCTCCTTATATACAGGAAACAGACCACATACCCAAAGGCAACTACTCAGCTGCTCCCAGTAGATTCCGCCATGGAATCTCATCATGGGGAATACTACATCCAGCTGCCCAGCCACTCAACCAGCCAAGTTGATACACAAATATAACCACCACAGTTGTTAACTCTGTGCCCAGAATTTCATAGTCATCATTTATTAAAACAAGATAAAAAATACCAACACAAAATAGGATGCAGTATGTCCTTTAAGTGCAAGATCCTTTGAGAGGTAAGATGCTTCATTACCCAGTGATTTTTAGGTACACTGAAGATCTTACTGTGACTACTTAAATAAACTACATTTTAAATTTTATATTATCAGTCATTTTGTGTTCTCTGCTGTTCATGCTTTGTACCTCATGGTGTTCATAAAGTAAGGAGCTTTGGTAGCACAGTGCCTAAGGTATCTGACTGCTAACCAGAAGTTGTTGGTCCAAATCCACAAGCCACTCCATGGAAGCAAGACTGAGCAATCTACTTCCATAAAGATTTACTGCCTCAGAAACCCAATGGGGGGTTGCTATGTGTTAGAATCAACTCAACAGCAGTACGTTTGGTTTGGTTATTAAAGTATACTAGTAGAATTTATTTAAAAAGAAAAAAGAATTCATTTATGTTCTTTATGGAAGGAGCTCTGCTGGCATAGTGGTGAACATACATTCAGTAGTTAACCAAAAGATTGTCAGTTGGAAGCCCCCAGCCACTGTTGCATACAAGAAAGATAAGGCAGTCTGCTTCTGTAAAGATGTACAGCCTTTGAAACCCTGTAGGAAGTTCTACTCTGTTCTTTAAGTTTGCTGTGAGTCAGAAACAACTCCATGGCAGTGGTTTGATTTGGGTTTTGCTTCCATTAAGATATATTGTTGTTAAGTGCCATCAAGTTGTTTTCAACCCATAGCAACCCTATGTACAGCAGAATAAAACATTGTGCAGTCCGTGCCAGCTCCATAATCCCTGCTATACCATCATTGTAGCTGCTGTGGCAATCTATCTTGTTGAGGGCCTTCCAATCTTTTCTTGATCCTCCACTTTACCAAGCATGATATCCTTCTCCAGGTAATGGTCCCTTGTTACATGACTAAAGTAGGTGACACAAAGTCTAGCCATTCTCGCTTCCGATGAGCATTCCAGCTGCATTTCCTCCATGACAGATTTGTTAGTTCTTTTAGCAGTCCATGGTACTTTCAGCTTTCTGCACCAGCACCACAACTCAGAAGCATCAACTCTTCTTTGGTGTCTCTTATTTATTGTCCTGCTCTCACATGAACATGACAGTATTGAAAATACCGTGGCTTGTGTCAGGTGCACCTTAGTCCTCAAGGAATATCTTTGCTTTTCAGCACTTGGAAGAGGTCCTTTGCAGCCAATTTGCTATGTTGTCTATTATCTTAACTGCTGCTTCCATTGGTGTTGACTGTAGAACCAAGTAATATGAAGTCTTTGACAACTTTAATCTTTTCTCCATTTATGGTGATGCTGCTCATTTGACCAGTCATGAGGATTCTTATTTTCTTTAAATTGAGGTATAATCCCTACAGCGGACTGTATCCTTCAATCTTCATCAGTAAGTGCTTCAAGTCATCTTCACTTTCAGCATGATTTTATATCATGCAGTGACCCTTTATTCTGTTTGAACAACAGCCTTCTGGTCTATGTACCGGTTCCTCATGAGTACATTCAAGTATTCTGGAATTCTCATTATTCTCAACATTATCCTTAATTTGTTATGATCCACATAATTGAATGCTTTTGCATAGTCAATAAAACACAAGGAAACATCTTCCTGGTGTTCTTTGCATTCAACCAAGATCAATCTGAAATCAGCAATGATATTCCTTATTTCCTGTTCTCTTCTGAATCCAGCTTGCATTTCTGGAAGTTCCCTGTCAATATACTGCTGCAGCCATTTTGAATTATCTACACTAAGATTTTACTTGTGTGTGATATTAAGGATATTGTTCAATCATTTCCATTCTAGGGGATCACTTTTATTTGGAAGGAGTACAAATATGGATCTCATCCAGTTAGTTGGTCAGGTCTTCCAAATCTCCTGGCATAGCTGGGTGAGTGCCTCCAGTGCAGCATCCATTTGTTTATACATCTCAGTGGATATTCTGTCAATTCCTGGAACCTTGTTTTTCATTGTTTCCTTCAGTGTAGGCTTGACTTTATCGTTCAATACCATTGGTACTTAGTCACTAGCCACCTCCTGAACTAGATGAATATCAATAAACCAATTCTTTTTGGTACAATGACTTTGTGTATTCCTTCTATCTTCTTTTGATGTTTCCTGAATCATTCAATATTTTGCCCACAGAATCTTTCAGTATGGCAACTTGAAGCTTGAATTTTTTCTTCAGTTCTTTCAGCTTGAGAAATGCCCAAAATGTTCTTCTCTTTTGGTTTTCTAACTCCAGACCTTTGCACATTTCATTATAATAATTGACTTTATCATCTCAATCTGCTCTTTGAAATCTTCTGTTCAGCTCTTTTATCTTGTCAGTTCTGCCATTTTCTTCAACTTCTCTCCATTCAAGGGCAAATTTCAGAGTCTCTTCTGACATCCATTTTGGTCTTTTTTCTTTTCCTGTCTTTATCATGGCTTTTTGCTTTCTTCTAGGATGATGTTCTGAATGTCACCCCACAATTTCTCTGGTTTTCAGTCATTGAACGTCCAATGTATCAAATCTTTTCTTTAGATAGACTCTAAATTCAGGAGGGATATATTCCAGGTCATATTTTGGCTCTCATGGACTTAATTGTCTTCAATTTCAAGTGGAACTTGCATGTAAGCAGTTGATGGTCTGCTCCACAATCAATTCCTGGCCTTGTTTTGATGGAAGATATTGAGCTGTTCCATCACTTCTTGCCACAGATGTAGTCAATTTGAGTCCTGTGTACTCCACCTGGCAAAATTCACATGTATAGCCACCATTAGTGTTGTTGAAAAATGGTTTTTTAATGAACATATCATTGGTCTTACAAAATTCTATCCTATCATCTCCAGCATTATTTCCATTACCAAGGACAAATTTTCCAATTACTGGTGATTCTTCTTTGTTTCTGATGTCTGCATCCAATCACCAGTGATAACTTGATTGCATGGTTGGTCAATTACCAGAGGTTGGTAAAAATCTTCATTTTCCTCATCTTTGGCTTTGGTGGTTGGAGCATAAATTTGAATAATAGTAGTGTTAACTGGCCTTGTAGAAGTTTCGATATTATCCTGTCACCAACAGCACTGTACTTCAGGATAGAGCTTGAAACATTCTTTGGGATGATGAATGCCCCATCATTCTTCTTCAATTTGTCACTCCCAGCATAGTAGTTCATATGGTTGTCTAATTTAGAATGGCCAAAACTGGCCCATTTTAGCTCACTAATGCCTAGGATATTAATCTTTGGCATTCCATTTCATTTTTGACAAATTGCAATTTTCATAGATTCATATTTCATACATTCCATGTTCCTATTATTAATGCATGTTTGCAGCTTTTTCTCCTTGTTTTGAGTCATACCACATCAGCAAATGGAGGTCCTGAAAGCTTTAATTTATCTGTATCATTAAGGGCAGTTCTACTCTGATAAGCCAGCTCTTTCGCACTTTTATTTTGAGTGACTTCCCACCTGAGGGGATCATATTCCAGCACTGTATTGGACAATGTTTCAGGGCTATTCATAACATTGTAGATGTTTATAGCCTAGCAACTCTATGGGCAGTTCTATCTTGCCTTATAGGGTCACTATGAGTCAGAATTTATTTGAAACAGTGTTTTTATGGCCTTCCATTAATATATTGTGAATAAAATTACTTTTATGAAAACTCAAAACATAGCTGTCTTCATCCATGAAAAAATTTTAAAAATAACATTTCTAAGAATTTAGTAAGTTTATTTGATACAATAGGCCAAGGCCACCTTTTCTCAAAATGTATGTTTGCATTTATCTGTTATCCATGCAAAATAATGATAAATGGCTGTTTAAAAATATCAATACCTAAACTATTTATGAAAAACCAACAGCCAACATTATACTCAATGGAGAAAGATTGAAATTAAAAATAAGACAAGGATGCTCCCTTCACTACTTCTATTCAGTACTGAAGTCCTAACTAGACCTAAAGAAGAAAAAATGAAAGGTATACAATTTGGAAAGGAAAAACTATATTCACACATAGCAAGATCTTGAATATAGAAAATCAAAAGGAATACACAACAAACGTATGTTCAGTTAATAGAAAACTTCATCAAAGTTGCAGGATACAAGGTCAACACCCCGAAATCAGTTGGTTTTCTATACCAATCTGAAAAGGAGATTATGAAAATAATTCCACTTACAATAACTTCTTAGAGAATAAACCACTTGGGAATAAATTTAATCATGGATATGAATAAGAAATACTATATAACAAAAATTATAAAACATTACATTTGAGGAGATGAAACAAGTCTTATATTACAGATACCTAAGGGACTTAAAAGCAGCAACGTGACCAGATATATGAAGAGATCAAGTAAGTATCAACAGATAAATAAACAAAATGTATTCTGTACATACAATGGAAACCCATTAGTTGTTGTTGATAGGTGTTGTCATGTTGGTCACAACTCATAGCAACCTTAGGTACAACAACAGATCCTCAGCAGTCATCACAATCCTTGCTATGCATGAGCCACCCATCATTGCAGCCACTGTGTCATTCCATCTCCTGGAGGGCTTTCCCTTTTTTGCTAACCCTCTAGTGATGATATCTAGTGATAACCCATGATATCTTTCTTCAGGGAATGACCCCTTCTGACAACACGACCAAAGTAGGTGAGGTGAAGTTTGCCATCCTTGCTTCCATGGAGCATTCTGGCTACACTTCTTCCAGCACATATTTGTTTATGCTTCTGGCAGCCCACGGTATTTTCAGTATATTTGCCAACAACACAATTCAAAGAAATCAACTCTTCTTCAGTCTTCGTTATTCATCATTCAGCTTTCACATACCTACAAGGCAACTGAAAATACTATGGCTTGGGATAGGTGTACCTTAGTCTTCAAAAGTGCCATCTTTGCTCCTTAACACTTTAATATTTAATGTATACTACTTAATCAAAAGGGACAGGGTGAGCAGTCAGCCTCAGGGATCAAGGTAAGGGTGGTTGGAGAGGTTTCCAACAGCTAAGGGAGACAAACTTGTCTGTCGGTTTGTCCTACTGCGGTGACGTGTTGCTGTGAGATTTGACTGTGCCGCTGGTGTTTCAAACCCAGCAGGGTGCACATGGTGCACAGGTATCAGCCCAGCTTATAGACTGAGACAGACTAGGAAGAAGGAAGAGGCCATCCACTTCTCAAAGAATTGGCCAGAGAAAAACTTATGAATAGCAGAGAAACACTGTCTGATACATTACTGTGCAACTTTATGAATAGTCCAGAAACATTGTCCAACATAGGAAAAGGATGAGTCACTTAGGTTAGAAGGACTGGGAAAGAGCTGCTTCATGAGAGGAAAACCAGCCTTACTCATATGGAGAAGGTAAACCTTTTGAAACCTCTATTTGCTGACATGGCACCACTCAAATTGAGGAGAAACAGCTACAAACATCCATTAATAATCAGAACATGGAATGCATGAAGGATGAATCTAGGAAAATTGGAAGTTGTCAAAATTGAAATGGGATACATAAGGAATGATATCCTAGGCATTAGTGAGCTGAAATGGACTAGTTTTGGCCATTATGAATCAGACAACCACATGATCTATTATGCTGGGACTGACAGTTTGAAAAGGAATGGTGTGGCATTCATCATCACCAAAGACATTTCAAGATCTCTCCTGAGGTACAATGCTGTCACTGATAGTCTAATATCTATACACCTACAGGGAAGACCCGTTAATTCGACTATTATTCAAATTTATGCACCAACCACTAAAGCCAAAGATGAGGAAATTAAAGATTTTAATCAACTTCTGCAGTCTGAAACTGAGCGAATATGCAATCAGGATGTGTTACTTATCACTGGTGACCAAATGCAAAAGTTGGAAACAAAGAAGAATCAACGGCAGTCTGAAAATTTGGCCTTGGTGACAGAAACAATGCTGTAACTCCCATGGTAGAATTTTGCAAGACTAATGACTTATTCATTGCAAATACCTTTTTTCAGCAACACAAATTGCTGCTGCTCATGTGAACTTCACCAGATGGAACCCACAGGAATCAGATTGACTACATCTGTGCCAAGAGATGATGGAAAATCTCAATTTCTTCAACCAAAATGAGGCCAGGAGCTGATTGGGAACAGATTATCAACTGCTCATATACAAGTTCAACTTGAAATTAAAGACAAAATAAGTCCAAGAGAGCCAAAATATGATCTTGAATATATCCATCCTGAATTTAGAGACCATCTAAAGAATAGATTTGATGCACTGAATACCAATGATTGAAAACCAGAAGAATTGTGACATCACATCAAGAACATCATACATGAAGAAAGCAAGAGGTCACTGAAACGATGAGAAAAGAAGAGAAGAACAAAATGGATGACAGGAGAGATGTTGAAACTTGCTCTTGAGTGGAGAGTAGCTAAAGCAAATGGAAGAAATTACAATATAAAAGAGCTGAACCAAAGATTCTAAAGAGCAGCTCAAGAAGACAAAGCCAATTATTATAATGAAATGTGCAAAGACCTAGAGTTAGAAAACCAAAAGAGAAGAGCACATTCGGCATTTCTCAAGCTAAAAGGAGTTAAGGAAATAATTTAAACCTCGAGTTGCAATATTGAAAGATTCTATGGGCAAAATATTGAATGCAGGAAACATCAAATATGATGGAAGAAATACACAGGGTCCTGCACTAAAAAGAACTAGTGGATTTTCCTCCATTTCAGGAGGTGGCATATGATCTAGAATCAATGGAATTGAGGGAGGAAGTGGAATCTGCAATGAAGGAATTGGCAAAGAACAAGACTCTGGGAATTGGCAGAATACCCATTGAGATATTTCAACTAATGGATGCCCCATTGGAGGCATTCACTCAATTTTGCCAAGAGATTTGGAAGACAGCTACCTGGCCAACTGACTGGAAGAGATCCATATTTATATACATTCCAAAGAAAGGGATCCTACAGAATGTGGAAATTATTGAACAATATCATTAATATTGCATGCAAGTAATATCTTACTGCAGATAATTAAAAAACAGTTGCAGCAGTATATTAACCGAGAACTTCCAGAAGTGCAAGCTGGATTCAGAAGAGAATGTGGAACAAGGGATATCATAGCTGCTGTCAAATAGATCTTGGCTCAAGGAAAAGAATACCAGAAAGATGTTTACTTGTGTTTTATTGACTACACAAAGGTATTTGATTGTGTGGATAATGACAAATCACAGATAACATTGAGAAGAATGGGATTACCGGAACACTTGATTGTACCCATGAGAAACCTGTACATTGACCAGGTGGCTGTTGTTCGAACAGAACAAGGAGACACTACAAGAAGGGAGTGCATCAGGGTTGTGTCCTTTCCCCATACTCATTCAAGCTATATGCTGAGCAAATCATCTGAGAAGTTTGGACTACATGAAGAAAAATGTGGCATCAGGATTGGAAGAAGAAACATTAACAACCTGAGATACTCTGATGACACAACTTTGCTTGCTGAAAGGGAAGATGACTTAGAGTACTTGATGATGAAGATTGAAGAATACCATCTACAATATGGATTATGTCTCAATATAAAGAAAACAAAAATCCTCACAACTGGACCAACAAGAAGCATTTTGATAAATGGAGAAAAGATTGAGGTTGTCAAAGAATTCACATTGCTTGGTTCAATAATCGATGCCAATGGAATCAGCAGTCAGGACATTAGATGACAGGCAGCACTGGGCAGGTCAGCTGTGAAAGAACTCTTTCAAGTGCTGAGGAGCAAGGATGTCTCTGTGAGGACCAAGGTGCAACTGTCACAAGCCATGAGATTTTCAATCGCCTTGTGAACGAGAGCTGGACAATGAATTGGGAAGACCAAAGAAGAATTGATGCTTTTGAGTTGTGGTGCTGGTAAAGAATGCTGCAAGTATCATGGACTGCTAAAAGAACTAACAGATCCGTCCTGGAGGAAGGGCAGCCAAATGCTCCTTAGAAGTGAGAATGGCCAGACTTCGTCTTACCTACTTTGGTCATGTTGTCGGAGGGACCATTCCCTGGAGAAGGATATCATACTTGGTAAGGTGAAGGGTTGATGAAAGTGGGGAAGATCTTCAACAAGATGGATTGACACAGTGGCTGTGATGAAGGGCTCCAGTATAGCAGGGATGATGGAGCTGGCACGGGATCGGCTGTTTCATTCTGTTGTGCGTGGAGTTGGAAATGACTCAATGGCACCTAACAACAATACTTAATCACAAAGAAGCTCTGGTAGGGTAGTGCCTAAGGCACTTGACTGCTAACCAGAAGGCTGGTGGTTCAAACCCACCACCCATTCCTCAGTAGGAAGTATGAGCAATCTATTTCTGTAGTGATACTGCCTCGGAAACCCAAGGAAGGGTCGCTATGATTTGGTCCGACACGAGGGCACATAATACAACTTAATCACAAAAAGAAATATAGTCCTAATACATGGTACAATATGGATGAACCTCAAAGATGATTATTTGACTTGTAGTGACCCCTCCTTGGGTTTTCCAAGGAATGTCTCTATGAAAGTGCATTGCCCAACTTTCCTTTCGAGGAGTAACTGGCAGGTTTCAACTGCTAGCCTCTTGGTTAGCAGTCAAATGTCTTCAGCACAATGCCACCAGACCTCCCTCAAAGACATTATACTAGATAAAATAATTACAGTAGGACAATATTTTATGAGCTCACACATGACATGAGAATAGGCAAAGTGATGGAGCCCAAATTTGAGTTGTACTGAGGGCAGGAGGGAAAAAGCACCATTTTTTTGTGATGAAGTTTTTTTTTTTTTTTCTTTTTATTGTGACTTGGGTGAAAATTCACAGAGCAAATACACTTTCCATATAGCAGCTCACATACACTTTGTCTCATGACATTGATGACAATTTACCACAATGCAACATCTCCCATTCCTACTTCCTCCTGATTGTTACCTCTTCCCTGTGTCCATCCCTCCATGCACTCCTGCCCCCTGAGCTGTCTCCCTGTGCATAAAGGAGCCCTTTTTTCTCCCATGCTGGTTTTCTCCGAGGAGTGTATCTATCTGAGGTAAATGTTCAACTCATATGCCTGTCTATTGTTTGGCTGGAAGCCACAAGTATATGTTCAATTCCACACCTGAAGGGCAGCTAAGGGCCATAGTCCCAGTGGTTCCACCAGGCTCTATTGGGCCAACAAACCTGGTCCCCC
>NW_006922312.1:246180-247676 GCF_000298275.1 Orycteropus afer afer | reverse complement strand
TGTATCCTTCCCTTCAAGGCTCAGGGGTCCAAGATTATCTTCTGTGTCTGTGTTAATTGGTTTCCCTTTTCTTTGTTGAAGAGGGTCTTTGCAATCCTTCTGCCTAGTCCACCATCTTGGGAATCCAACTAATTTTTGAATGTTGATCTTGTATCCTGCCACTAACCTGCATCCTGCTGCTGTTGGCCCTGGCTTTCCCATTCTTCTGCTAGTTAATGTTTAATCCACTTCTGTCCTGTCAGTGCTCAGGGCTTTAGGATTATCTTCTGTATCTGTGTCAATTGATGTCTCTTTTCTTTTAGAGGGTCTCTGCAGCTTTTCTGCGTATTCTGCCGGAAGTCCTCCACAGTAGGTTTTTAGATTCATTCATGTTACCTATGGCATTAGTTCAGTGGTTAAAATTTTTGGGATGCAGTGATTAAAGTATTTGGCTACTAACAAAAACGCTGGCAGTTGGAACTCATCAGCCACTCCATGGGCGAGAAGTGAGGCAATCACCTTCCCCAAAGATACACAGCCTTGAAATTTCTATGGGGCAGTTCTACTCTGTCCTCTAGGGCCACTATAAGTCAACATTGACTCCGCATCTGTGGATTGGTTTGTTAATATATTTTTTTTTTTTTGTAATGGAAAAACTATTTTTGTTTGGTGTACAGGTTGATTGATCTATTTCTGGGTTCTCAATTCTGTTCCACTGTTGTATGTGCCCATTGTTGTACCAATATTTTTGTTATGTGCTGTTAAGTTGGATCCAACTCATAGTGACCCCTTGTTGGGTTTCCGAGTTGGTATCACTATGGAAGTAGATTGCCCAACCTTCATTCTGAGGAGTGGCTTAAATGACGTTAAGAGGTCATTTCCGTTTTTCACTTAGATTGCCTTTTGAATGTAGTATGCAGTGAAGTTTTGCAGAGGCCACATGACTTACGATATTACAGAAAATACTGAATGCAGAAGCAGAAAGGGCAGTCAAGATGTGTTTATAAAGCCAAATACTAAAAAGATTTGTAAATAACTTTTTACTTTGGAAAACATTTTTAATAAAGTTATTTGTTAAGAATAATTTACTACTTTTAAATGAATTAACAATATGTTTTTTAAAATCACCCAGTTTTAACTTCTAAAATGGTAAGTATAGATAGATAGACCAAAACCAAACCAAACTCATTGCTCTTGAGTCAGTTGAGACCCATAGTGACCCCTCCTTGGGTTTCCCAGGAGATAACTGTTAGGCAGAAACGTGGCTGGCCAGGCAGGTGAATAACTGAGCTGGAGGGGATTATGAGAACTGGTCAAGCAAGGAGCACCTGACCAGAGCCCATACCAGACCCCAACACATAGCCCTTGCTTACGAAAGACCCCAGCACGTAGCCCTTGCTTACGAAAGACCCCAGCACCTGACTCTTACTCACCAAAGCCCCCAACCATTTCCTGCCCACTGTGTTAATGAAGTGCTTCAACCTTACTTCCTACCCCCCATGCTAATGGGGTACTTT
>NW_006922312.1:236986-245990 GCF_000298275.1 Orycteropus afer afer | reverse complement strand
TTAACCCCACTTTTGTGTGTCCTCTTCTCCTTACTGCGACCTTGCAATAACTCTGCAAGTAGATTGCCCAGTCTTCCTTTCAAGGAGTGGCTGGTGTATTTTAAACACCAACCTTCTGGTTAGTAGTCAGATGCCTTAAACACTACAGCAGCAGAACTCCATAGCTAGATATAGCCAACATAAACAAAAGCTACTGAGGTTTTCAAATTTTGTTATAAAGGAGCCTTGAAATGAAAATATTTTAAGAAGTTACTGATTTAATTTTTACTGCTTGTATTCTAGTGTGTATAAATGAGCTCTGGTTTATTCATTTCTAAATACAATTAGATTTTATTTCTACAATTCAAATAGCTGTTTTTGTAAATTATAAAGGATTCTTTTTTCTTAGTTCATAATACAGGTGAAATAGGAGCTCTGGTAGCATAGTGCCTAAGGCATTTGACTGCTAACCTGAAGGTTGGTGATTTAGACCCACCAGCCATTCCTCAGAAGGAAGGTTGTACAGTCTACTTTCATAGAGATACTGCCTCGGAAGCCTAAAGAGGGGTTGCTTATGAGTCAGATACAGCTCGACAGCTATGAGTGATTTTTGGTTTTGGTTTCACTTTAAAGAATTGTCAGATGCCCTCAGTGTGGTTGTACTTATAATAGTGAGTTGTGTGTGAGCCTCTTTTTCTGTATTGCCAAAGATAAGACATTTTACTTCTAAGCATTTGGTTTTTAAGAGGTACCTTGCTATTTTGGGTTTCTTTTTCTAGATTACTGGTTCATGGAGATTTTTTTCCCCAGGTATTTGAAGGCCATTTGAGTTTCCTTTTCATTGATTGCTTGTGCATATACTTGGCCCATTTCTCTGTTAGTGTTAGGTTGTTGGCTTTTCTTTACTGATTTATAGGTGCTGGTTTTATTTGCTGGTTAATAATTTGCAAATATCTTTAAATGAGGAAATAATTAGCAAATATAAATTTTATATTTTTCCTTCATCTGGTATCTTGACTTTTAGCTTTGCTGTGGGTATATCTTTTTAAGAATTTGAAGGTTTTCTTTCTTTTTAAAAGGTTTTCATGTATGGCTTGTGTTTTTTCTGACTCATAGCAACCCTGCAGGACAGAGTAGAACTGCACCGTCAGGTTTCCTCAGGCTGAAATCTTTCGTGGAAGCAAAGTGCCATGTCTTTTCCCCTTAGAGCTGCTGTGGTTCAAACTGCAGACCTTTAGATACAGCAGCTGACTGCTTAACCACTGCATCACCACGTCTCTTTTTATTTTGAACCACAAGGCCAAAAAAGATGTACTGTTTTTTTATTTTAATGGAAGTCTTAATGTTTAAATTTTTGGTTTTTCGTTCACCCATTTGCAATTTTTCATATTGTATGATATTTGATTCTAATTTTAAGTTTTCCATATGGATTTATTCAATGTTTAGTCTTTATCCCATTGATTGGAAGTGCATGGGGCCACTATAGGAGATCTGATTGCACATTTTGACTGCTAACCAGAAGGCTGGTGGTTCAAACCCACAGCCACTCCTCGGAAGGAAGGTTGGGCATTCTACTTCAATAGTGATACTGCCTCGGAAACCCAAGGAGTGTTCTCTGTGAGTCAGATTGATCCTATGGCAGTGGTTGTGTTGCATTGCATTGGGGACACTGTGAATGGACATTGACTCAGTGACACCTCATGATAATAATGAGACAGTTTTAGTGTCCTATTTGCTTGTCTTTATATCTTGTTTTTAAGTTGTAGCTTTATAATTAAATTTTAGTACGTATTATTTTTTGTAGAATTATTTTAGCTGCTTTTCTCCTTTAGCTTAATTTGGATTGGTGTGTCAGTTTTCAGATTTTCATGTATTAGTATTAGAGCTATAAAAAGATAAATAGATGCATGCTATTTGGCAAACATGGTATGTCTCTTTGCTCTTTTAGTAGTTTTTATGTCTTTTATAACATTTTAATTTTCTCCATTATGTCATTATCTTTACTGTTACCCTGGAAACCTGTGCTCATGTGTTCTTGACATTTCATATATCTTAACACAATTAATCCCTAATAATAGTACCCTGAAGTAAGTAGGTGGTATTATGTCCTTTGCCATGTGAAAACCTGAAGCCCAGGGAGATAGAAAAATTGTGGCTCATGTAGCTAAATTGTTGAACTAAGATTTGAATTCTACAATTCTTACTCCAGATTCTGTGTCTATTATTACACCTCCTTTTTATAGTGATACTGTAGAATTTGTATTAGTTATTACTATGATTGAATGATTTTTGTTGTCATTGTAAAGCATTTTTAAATGTTGTAATTTCTTACTGACTTTCATATGTTGATCGTGCAGCTTTGTTGAATTCACATCTGACCATACTTCACCAGTTCTGAAAGGCACTTTTCCATTAATACTTCAACAACTCTGAAATCAGAGTGTATTTTAACAATTATTGATAGTTCTGTGATCACTTGTCTAGTTGGTATTTGTGTCCATGAATTATTCATTTTGTCATTAATTGAAAAGAGATAAGTGCATGATTGATAATATACATGTCAAGTATGCAATGGCAGGCAGAATAACTGCTGAATTCCATAGAAAAGTAGAAATTCGGATAGGCTTAATTGATTCATGGTTTAATGATAGGATCATTGGTTCTTTTGAGAGTCTGTTAGTTACAGATTTTCCAGTTTTTAGTAGAAGATGGTAATTTCCATAAATGTACTTAAGTAATTGTTGTTAGGTGGTGTCCAGCTGTCTGTGACTCATAGTGACCTTATGTGTGTAGTGACCTTATGTGCAGCAGATTGAAACACGGTCCAGTCATGCACCATTCTCACAATCCTTGCTGAATTTGAGCCCATCATTGTAGCCACTGTATCAGTGCATCTCACTGAGGGTCTTCCCCTTTTTTGCTGATCCTCCATTTTTACCAAGCATGATATCCTTTTCCAGGGAATGGTCCCTTCTGACAACATGATCAAAGTAGGTGAGATGAACTCTGGCCATTTTCACTTCCAAATGAGCATTCCCGGCACTACTACTTCCAGGACAGATTTGTTAGTTCTTCTGGCAGTATATGGTACTTTCAGTATTCTTTGCCAGCACCATAACTCAAAAGCATCAACTCTCCTTCTGTCTTCCTTAATTATTATGCATGTGTCCAGCTTTCACATGCATATGAGGTAGTAGAAAATAACATTGCCTGGGTTAGGCACACCTTGGTGTTCAAAGTGAAATCTTTTCTCTTCAACACTTGAGAGAGGTCTTTTGCAGCAGATTTGCCCAATGTAATATGGTATCTGATTTCTTGTTGATTGTGGATCCAAGTAATAAGAAGTCTTTGACAACTTCAGTCTTTCTCTGTTTTTCATGATGCTGCTTGTTGGACCAGTTGTGAGGGTTTTTGTTTTCTTTATCTTGAGGTATAATCCATATTGCAAACTACGTACTATCCTATCACTGACTGTATTGTACTTTGGGATAGGTCTTGAAACATTATTTGCGATGATGAAGGTGACACCATTCCTCTACAGTTGGTCATTCCCAGAGTAGTAGATTATATTATTGTCTGATTCAAAATGAACAGAACCAGTCCACATCAGCTCACTAATGTCTAGGATACTTATATTTGTGTGTTGCATTTCAGTTTTGACAACTTCCAATTCTCCTGTGTTCATACTTTGTATATTCCATGTTCCAATTATTGTGGATGTTTGCAGCTCTTTCTTCCAATCATGAGTTTTGTACCATCAGCAGATGGCAGTCCTGAGAGCTTTACTCCATCCACATCGTTAAGGTGGACTCTTATCTAGGCAGCTCTTCCCTGTCATATATTGAGTGCCTCGGATCTGAGGGACTCATCTTCCAGCACTGTATCAAACAGTGTTTCAGGGCCATTCATAAAGTTTTCCAGTAATATATCAGTGTTTCACTACTATTCATGAGGTTTTCACTGGCCAGTTCTTTGAGAAGTAGATAGCCCCCTGCTTCTTCCCAATCTGTTTTAGTCTAGAAGTTCTACTGACACCTATCCACTGTTGGTAACCTCTGCTGATGTTTGAAATATTGGTGGCAGAGCGTGCAGCATCACAGCAACATGCAAGCTTTGACAGTATGACAAACTGACAGATGAGTGGTGGTGGTTCAGTGGAGAAAAAAATTAATTGATGTATTTAGTCAATTGGTAAAGTGCTAGCAGGCAGATTTGCATAGTTGGTATCAGTAACTGCAAAGGTTTCAGAGATATTAAGAACGCTTCATTGCCAGCACTTGTTGGGAAGAGAAGACTTTGGTTAGAAAGACATGGATATGGAATAGCTTTGAGTGGAAAAGTGATCCAGAATTGCCTAACCAAATTTATACATAGTCCCTATGGTGGCAGGTTGGGTGATCTTCTACTGTAATGACACCGCCATGGAAACCCAAGGAGTGGTCACTATGAGTCAGGTCCAGCTTGATGGCACATAACAACAACAACAAACCAAGTTTTATTAGGCTGTTTTTTTTTAAATATACGTACACATAAGATGGATACTTGATTTAAAAAGAATCTGTGTAAACAGTCTACAAAATCTGCAGCTTATGTAAAAGAAAATAAAGCATTTCAGTTTACTGGGCAGTATATTTTTTCTTGGCACATTTTATAATTTGGGGGCATTTGTAATTTCAGTGATACGCAGGAACTTCATTAGTGATTCTTTTCTATTTTCTACAGTTATATTTTCTGCGAGTAACTATGTTACATTTTCCCCACAATGGAATTATTTCTTTCTTTAATTTTTTTTATGATTTGGATTAGAGTTTACAGAACAAATTAGTTTTCCCAACAGATATTTTTCTCTAGGTATGTTAAGAGATACTTTCATTGTCTTAAAATATGATATTGCAGTATTTTCTTAAGCAGATATTCTTGTAATTCTCTTTTATTTAGGATAGCACAGGACCTGGCAGTGTTTTTCTTCTGTTACACATAGGGTCGCTGTGAGTTGGAGCTGGCTAGCAGGTGATGGTGTGGTACCTAAGGCATTTGAGTGCTAACCAAAAGGCTGGTAGTTCAGATTCACCTCAGAAGGAGGATTGGGTAAGCTACTAACATAGTGATACGCCTCAGAAACAAGTAGGGGCTGCTGTGAGTTGGATCCTGCTCCATGGCAGTGGGTTGGTTTTGGTGTAGCAGGTAATGAACAACATTTACAGATAAAGAGTTTTTATCATCAAGTTGAATTTTAAAAAATGCTTTTGCTATGTTTGTTGACTTGGTTATGTACTGTTTTTCCTTTATTCTCTTTATGTGGTTAATTGTAGTGATGATGCTGTTAGGTGCCATGAAGTTGGCTGTGACTCATTGACCATATTTACAACAGAACGAAACGTTCTCCATGACTGTTGCTATGCGTGATCCCATTGTCATAGCCACTGTGTCAACTCCATTCCATTGAGGGTCTTTCTTCTTTTTCACTACTCTCTGCATTTCCAAGTATAATATCCATCTTTAGGTCCCTTCTGACAACATGACCAAAGACGTATATTGGCCATTTTCTCAGGAGAATTCTGTCTGTATTTCTTCCAAGACAGATTTGTTTGTTCTTTTGGTGTATTCTTTGCCAACACCACATTTCAAATGCATTAGTTGTTTGATCTTCCTTATTCATTTTTCCACCTTTTACATCCGTATGAGACTATTGAAAATATCATGCATTTCCTAATTTTAAACTCTCCTTAAATTCGCTAGATATTTATATCTTCTTTTTCTGTAATTTTCCTTTCTAAAAGAATCCTTTTAAGGACAAAATTGTGTTAATCATATAAAATCATTTAGGAAGTTTCTCTTATTCCTTTGTATTTTTTTTTAAAAAAAGTTTTGCATAGAGTTTTAGTAACTCTAAAGATGTTAGTTTTAGCAAACTTGTTAGTTTTAGTAAGGTAGAGTTTTATCAACTCTAAAGATATAGGTGTATTAGTACATATAATTTTGGTTTGTATGGTTTATGAAAAATGTTTTGTTATAACTAACAACAGGAATATTTTTACTGAAAATAAGTTTCTGCTGAAACACTGCACGAAAATCTTAAGGTAATCTTTTTGGTATCACCCCTGTGATGGTGTCATCTGGTGTACTCCATACTCCTTGTGATGCATTGGTTTCATGGCTGTGGTTTCTCAGAGTTCTCCAGAGTCAAACTGGTTCAGTAAGCCTTTTTTTTTCCCCCTCCAGAGGTTCTGTGCCATATTTTTCTACCATTCTGTCAGGTCGATCTGTTGTGGCCCTGGTCAAAAGGTCACTAGTGGTAGTCGGGCATTGTCTGGTCTCTCAGGTAGATGAGGCAGGCCATAGTTCACTTAGTCTATTTGTCCTGTAGTCTAGATTCTTACTTGAGTCACTGGTTTTCCTCCCTTCTCTTTTATTCTTTTGGTAGAGACCAGTAATTATATCTTAGATGACCAATTACATGCTTTTAAGACTTTGGATATTGTTCACCAAACCAGGATGCAGACATCTTGTAATGAGGAGAAACAAAAAATTTCCAGGTCCTTGTAAGTCCCCTAACATGAGGTGAACAGTATGAGAAGTACATTCCTTTCTGGAAAAAGGAGGTACAGGTTAGGCTCCTAAACCTACATAGAAGAGGGGGTCTATGGATTAAGGCACAGCCAGCAATGTTGGGATAGTTTGGGGTTGGAGTAATTTAAGGCTGTGAAGGTGTTAGTCAACAGTCAAACAAAGGAGGGTCTTAGTTTGCTACTGAGGTGGGGGGGCTTCGCCTTGTTTCTGTAACAGATGGGGAGACTATATTTGTGTAAGTGGATTCTTTTTGGGCCCTAGAGTTGTTACCTGGGGCAGCTGCTTTGCGGATAAAAATAGTTGACTTTGGGATAACACATTTGCTACCAGCCCAGAGGGTATTTTCATACCATATTGTGCTTGCCTCTGGACTGTAAAAAGGTTTCCCCTGTCCTTTCTGGATTCATATAACTGAATTCTCCAGGTTAATACTCCTCTCCATGAATAATGTGGAGCCAGGAAGGAGTATGGTAAAATTTAAAGGATTACATTGTTCTTTTGTACAGGAGCTTGGTGACTGGAGACGATGGACCTGTATGTATCTATCCTTTTGGCTCAAATAATTTTGCATGGTAGAAATGGTCTCGCAGTCCCACTTCGGATGATTAAATGCTCCTGGGTCATTACATTGCCACGTGTGTTTAGGACCCTGGACAAATACAAAATCCTCTTGTTTTTAGATTTTCCTCTAATGTTTTTTCCCCATATTTGACCCTACTAGCTCCCCTTTGAGGAAGCCCATCTGCTCGGGCAGAACCCCAATCTCAGGTGTCTACTCAAAGTAGACTAAGGCATAGAGGTCTGCTTTGAAACTAAAGCTTCTAATGTCCTCATGGTGAGTAGCATTGTAGATTACCCACCCTGTAGTACCTTCAGTTACTGTCCATTGCTACAGAGTGGGGGGCACCTTCCAGCAAGTACCTATTGACCAACATGTACATAAGCATAAGTAAGTTAGGATTGCGAAACGGGGGAATGAGACAGTCTTAACTTGACGGGTTAATCAGGGTCCTTGAAGGCATGCCATTCTGCTTCCATCGGAGCTGGTTTCAGATATGAATAGTGGATCCAAGGGGTGATGCCGTCCACTTTCACGGCAGTAAGTGTAGTCAGAATTACAGTGAATAGTCCCTTCCACCGTGGAGTGAGTCCAGTAGCCAGATGGCGTTTGGCAAGGACTAGGTCTCCAGGTTGGAATGCGTGAACAGGCTCAGTGGAGTTGGAGGGGACTGGAACTGCCTCTTTTACTGCTTGGTGAACTTGATGCTGCACGATCTGGAGCATCTGAAAGAACTTTAGTAATTGCTGTTTATACACTTCAGCCTGTTTTAGGTCTTGGACTTTGGATAACAAAGGGGGAAGACCACCAAACATTATTTCATAAGGGGTAAAGCCCCTTCTGTACCGGGTGCACCTTACTTGCAGAGGGAAGCGCAGAGAAAACCAGTCAGCCCGTTTGTAACACAAGTTTAGATAAAAGTTTCTTTTCTGGTTCTGTTTGTTTTTTCCACCTGTCCTGAACTCTGGGGGCAATAGGCACAGTGTAACTTCCATTCTATTGCCAGAGTTTTTGAGGTTTGTTGTGTTAGGGTAGCAGTAAAGCAGATCCATTGTCTAAGCTAAAGGCCTGGGGTAATCCAAATCTGGGAATAAACTCCTCTAGTAACTGTTTTATTACTGTCATAGCAGTTTCATGACAGGTAGGGAATGCCTTTACCCATCCTGAAAAATGATCTACTAACACCAGTAAATATCTATATGCCTTTGAAGGAGGCTTGGTCTCTGTAAAGTCCAGTTCCCATTGCTCTCCTGGCATCTGTCCCCTGAGCCTTAACATCGACTGTAACTGGTGTCGAGTGGTGAGCATTTACCTGGCACATGTGACACATCTGGAGACTGTGCTATTGATTAAGGCATTTAAGTTTGGTACATAAAACAGTTTCCTGATTAATTCTCTTATCTAGTCTTTCCTGAGTGAGTGCTGTGGTGTGATTGATGTATTATTGACTTACCCAACACCTCTGGGACCATGATCCTACCATCTGGGAGGATCCAACAACCTGTGGCTTCCTCTATGGCTGAATTCTGTTTTGCCTAGGTGACTTTTTCTTCAGAATAATGGGGTACCTTAGGTAACAAAGGTTCTGGCAAGGTAATAAGAGTTAATTCAAGTCCACTGGGTTCTGTGTAGGCTACTTGTCTGGCCTACTCAACCACTCTCCAATTTGCTCTGGCTACCCTGGAATTACCTTTCTAGTGATCGGGCCAATTTACAGTTGCCAGCTTGGACGGCAGCTGAGCAGCAGCTTCCAGAATCTCATGTTTATTCTTTTTTTTTTTTTTTAAGTTGTGATTTGGGTAAAGATTTACAGAGCAAATTCACTTTCCATACAGCAGTTCACATACGCTTTGTCTCATGACATTGACCACAGTTTACCACAATGCAACAGCTCCC
>NW_006922312.1:234628-235128 GCF_000298275.1 Orycteropus afer afer | reverse complement strand
CTTGTTTCATTTTTCTGCAAATGGATCTCCAGTTTTGCCAGCACCATTTAATAAACAAACATTGTCTTCCCCATTTTATACATTTTGGCTCTTTGTCAAAAATCAGCTGACTATAGGTTGATGGATCTATTTCTGGGTTCTCAATTCTATTTCATTGGTCTGTGTATCTGTCATTAAACCAATACCAGACAGTTTTGACTACTGTGGCTGTATACTAGGTTTTGAAATCTGGCAGTGTGAGACCTATTTTGTTGTTCTTCTTCAATAGTGCTTTGCTTTTCCTTTCCATGTAAAGTTAGTGATTGGTTTTCCCATATACCTAAAGAATGTTGATGGAATCTGGATTGGGATTGCATTGGATGTATAGACTGCTTTGGGGTAGAATTTATATTTTCAAAATATTCAATCTTCCTATCAACAAGCATGGGATGTTCTTCCATTTATGTAGATCTCTTATGGTTTCTTGAAGTATGTATGTATGTATGTATGTATGTATGTAT
>NW_006922312.1:231949-234283 GCF_000298275.1 Orycteropus afer afer | reverse complement strand
TTTATGTATTTTGTACAGGTCTTTTGTGTCCCTGTTAAGATTTATTCCCAAGTATTTTATTTTTTTTGGTAGCTATTGTAAACAGTATTGAATTCCTTATTGCTTCTTCAGCAATCTCTTTACTGGTGTAGAGGAATCCAACTGATTCTTGGATGTTGATCTACATCCTCCCACCGTGGTATTTCTTCCAGTAGATTTTTGACTGAGTTTCTTAGGTTTTCTAGGTATGGGATCATACCATATGGAAACAGAGATAATTTGACTTCTTCCTTATCAATCTGGATGCCTTTGATTTCCCTTTCTTCCCTTATGATCTTGGCTAGGACTTCCAGTACAATGTTGAATAGAAGTGGTGATAGCAGGCATCCTTGTCTGGTTCCCGTTCTCAAGAGGAATGGTTTCAGTCTCTCTCCATTGAGAGTAATGTTGGCCATTGGTTTTGCATAAATTCCCTTTACTATGTTAAGGAATGTCCCTTCTATTCCTATTTTTCTGAGAGTTTTGATCAGGAATGGGTGTTGGATTTTATCAAATGCCTTTTCTGCATCAATTGATGTGATCATATGGTTCTTCTCCTTTGTTTTATTTATGTGGTGGATGACATTGACTGTTTTTCTAATGTTAAACCATCCTTGCATGCCTGATATGAACCCCACTTGGTCATAATGAATGATTTTCTTGATATGTTGTTGCAGTCTATCAGCTAGAATTTTGCTGAGAATTTTTGCATCTGTATTCATGAGGGATATTGGTTTGTAGTTTTCCTTTTGAGTGATGTGTATGCCTGGTTTTGGTATCAAGGTTATGCTTGCTTCATAAAATGAATTAGGGAGGATTCTGTCCTTTTCTATGTTTTGGAATATTTTGATTTGGATTGATACCATTTCTTCTCTGAATCTTTGGTAGAACTTTCCTGTGAAACTGTCTGGGCCAGGACTTTTTATAGTTGGTAAATTTTTTTTTAATTAATTATGTTTCTAAATTGTGATTTGAGTGAAGATTTACAGACAAAGTCACTTTCCATACAGCAGTTTACATATACTTTTTCTCATGACATTGAGGACAGTGTACCACAATGCAACAGCTCCCCTTCCACATCCTCCCCATAGTTTCCTCTTCCCTGTGTCCATCTTTCCATGGACTCCTGCCCCCTGAACTGTCTCCCTGTGCATAAGCAGCCCTTCTTTCTCCCATGATTTTTCTCTCCATGTAGAGTATCTACTTGAGTTAAATGTTCAACTCATATGCTTGTATTTTATTTGGCTGGAAACCCCAGGGGGGGTTTAATTCCAGACCTGAAGGGCAGTTAGGGCCCATAGTCTCAGCATTCCACCAGGCTCTATCAGCCCAGCAATCCTATTCCTCCCCCCGCCCCCTTTTTTTTTTTGCTCCAAATGATTTTGAGTTTTGTTCCCAATTGTTCTCCCTCTCTATCAAGGATCTCCTACATAGATCCCCTTCCAAGTGGATGACAGTGGTAGATGGGCACCTCTCGTTCTGGTCTCATGGTCATATAGGCTGTAGATCGGTTGGTGTACCGGTCGCTGGGACTAATTGTTTCCATGAATTTGGGTTTTCTTCATTCTTCTTTGCTCTGGATGAGGAGAGACCCATTGTTGCATCTAGATGGGAGCTTGCTACCTTTTAAGATCCCAGTCGCTACTCACCAAAGTAGGAGGTGGAACGATGTTTTGTATAGTATGTTATGCAAATTGAGCTTGATGTCCCCTGCGACTTTGGTGCCAAGCCCGCAGGTTCAACTACTAGGTTCCTCTGGGTAGCTGGCTGTGACCAAGCAGTGACCACAACCTTGCCCCTTCTCAGATCTACTATACACCTGGGAATTCTGATCATTCACATAAACTTACAGGACCATTGTCTGCCACCCCTATATATGTTCTTGGATAACCTCCCTATTTCATAGACATACCTAATCGTTCAGTCTGTCCACCCATCTGTCCACCCATATACCCAGTTTGCCTTCACTAAGAAATCAGTACTGTATATGCAGAAGGGTTCATCTTTGTTGTCTGTATCTCACATGTACCTCTCTGTGTCTTTCTCATCCTTAATGCTGCCATATTGGTCATTCACATTTGGTACATTGCCCTTCTCTTCACCTAAATCATTACTTACCTCTATTTATCTAACAGTGTTCCTTCTCTTCCCCTCCCACCCTGGTAACCACAAAAGAAAATTTCTTTCTATAGATAAACTTTTCCTTAACTTTTACAATAAGAGACAAATACAATATTTGTCCTTTTGTGATTGACTTATTTCAGTCAGCACAATGCCCTCCAAGTTCATCCATGTTATGCGGTGTTTTGCAGATTC
>NW_006922312.1:229027-229670 GCF_000298275.1 Orycteropus afer afer | reverse complement strand
CTATGTATCTGTCATTAAAAAAATACCAGGCAGTTTTGACTACTGTGGCTGTATAGTAGGTTTTGAGATCTGGCACTGTGACATCTCCTAATTTGTTTTTCTTCTTCAATAGTGCTTTGCTTATCCGAGGTCTCTTTCCTTTCCATATAAAGTTAGTGACTGGTTTTTCCATATCCTTAAAAAATGTTGATGGGATCTGGATTGGGATTGCATTGAATGTATAGATTGCTTTGGGTAGAACTGACATTTTCACTATGTTCAGTCTTCCTATCCATGAGCATGGGATGTTCTTCCATTTATGTAGATCTTTTATGGTTTCTTGAAGTAGTTTTTTATAGTTTTCTTTGTATAATTCTTTTGTGTCCCTGGTAAGATTTATTCCCAAGTATTTTATTTTTTGGGAAGCTCTGGTAGTGTAGTGCCTAACGCACTTGACTGCTAACCAGAAGGCTGACGGTTCAAACCCAGTAGCCACTCCTTGGAATGAAGATGGGCCAATCTACTTCCATAGTGATTCTGCCTCGGAAACCCAAGGAGGGCTCGCTTTGAGTTGGGTCTGACTCTAGGGCAAATAACAACAACAATAACATTGTAAACAGTATTGAATTCCTTATTCCTTCTTCAGCAATCTCTTTGCTGGTGT
>NW_006922312.1:226510-227030 GCF_000298275.1 Orycteropus afer afer | reverse complement strand
TTATATCTTCATGTTCTATTGATCTGTTAATCATTATATAATGTCTTTCCTTGTCTCGTACAATGTTTTTTTTCTGAAAGTCAGTTTGATCAGAAATTAGTATTGCCACTCCTGCTCTCTTAGAGTTGCCATTTGCTTATTAGATCGTTTTCTAACCTTTGATTTTTAATCTATTTTGTGTTTATCTCTAAGGTCTGTCTATTGTAGGCAGCATATTGATGGGTTTGTTTTCTTACCCAATCAGCAACTCTCCGTCTCTTGAGTGGTGCATTTAATCCATTAACATTCAGTGTAATTATTGACAAGTATGGTTTGCTTGCTGTCATTTTGGTATGTATTTTTCACGGTGTCCCTTGTTTCTTTGTTCCATATTATTTTCTGTGCTGAGCTCATTATGTTTCTGAATCGTGTTACCATTTTCTTTGTTGACGTTGTTTTAGTATGTGCTGAATATTTGTGCTTGTCTTGTTTTTTATTGGGATTTGAAAGTTTATCATTTTTCTTTAAGGTTACCCTATGA
>NW_006922312.1:201516-205236 GCF_000298275.1 Orycteropus afer afer | reverse complement strand
GAACTTTGGAGTCGGGGGGAGTTTCTTTACATCCCCCAACATCTTAGATCACTGCCCTGAATCCCTTAGCAACAACCAATCACCTGTACCCCCTCGCCCCGGTGCTGCCCCTCCCCATATTGTTCCATAAATTGGAGAAAGAAACGGAGTATAGGGTCTTTTGCTTAAACCACTGACCTGGTAAGAGCAAAGAACCCTGACTTAAGTTAGCTAATAAACTGTCCTATTGCATTTGCATTAGCGTGGATTGGCGTCTTCTTCTCTTCCGAAATTCTCCTTTACAGCCTGAGCACAACATTGTGAATATGCCTTTTCTCTCTTAACCTGTTAATATGGACTACTTGGTGCTAGCTTTGATTTCTGGAATAATTTACTGTGTCAAGTTATGTGTATATATGTTTCACTTTTAAATAATGGATTGCATTTGCAATTACTTGCATCCATAAATAATGGAGATTGAGTTTGGTTTGAATTTAGGTTTTGTTTTTAGTAATGGATTAGTTGTGTAGAAGGAATTGTGAAGTCTTGCTCCTTGTGTTATGAGAAAGCGCTAGGTTTAGAGTTGTCTGTTTCTGAAAGCTGTGCAAAAATTTACTTGTGAAACCATTTGGACTTCAAACTCTGTGAAATGACAACATTAATCCCCCTTGTTAATGTATTTTGTGTGGTTCAGGTGAGTTCTGTTTCTTAGATTAATATTGATAATTGAGATTTACTAGTAGATCATTTTTAATCTGTTTTCTTCACTGTACTGGTATAGGATTACAGGTAGTATTTTAAGCATTTTCATTTTTTCTTGTATCTATGGTTATTTGTTCATTTATTTTTTGAAACATTCATGTTTGTGCTTTTTGCTAATTTGTTTGCTCTTTTCAGTTTACCAGCTAGTATTCTGTTCTCTCTCTTGAGTCGGATTTAGGGAGGGAAGAAAAGAGAAAAGAAAGAACCACAGCAGCAAGTGGTGTAGTGCCCAAGGCACTTGACTGCTAACCAGAAGGTTGGCGGTTCAAACCAACCAGCTGCTCCTTGGAAGGAAGATTGGGCAAGCTACTGCATATTGATACCGCCTCAGAAACTGAAGGCGGAGTCGCTGTGAGTCAGGTCTGATATGATGGCAGTGAGTTTGGTTTGTTTGGTTGCACTAGACAGTGTTTTTGCTTTTATGTTTAGTGTGCTTTGGTTCTTAACAATTGCATGTGACAGAGTAGTCTTTTCTTAGAAGGAGTCCTGGTTGGGCATCTGTTAAACTCTTAGCTGCTAACCTTCACTATTATCCAATATCTTGGGGGTTCTCTCTCTCTCTCTTTAAAAAACGTTTCTTCCATTGCTAGGGTTTTTGTTAGTTTAATCATGTCTTTGCATGTTTCTATGCTGTTTTATTTGGTCCATAAAGATTCATAATTTCAAATTCAATATAGTTTAGAGAGCACTTGTACTTTTCTTACTCTTGTCAAAGTCACAGTGAGGAAGAAATATAAAAATTGTCCTTGTTGAGAACACTAGACTGACACTCCACAGAAGTCAAAGGAGAGAAATACTGAATAAAATCATTGGAGACCAATCTATGAAGGTTAAAATGTTTCCTGTTGCATAGAATTGGCAGGGTTTAAAAAGCATGGCTACTACTGGCTTGTCAGGTGCAGGAGGAAGCATTTCAAAAGCTACAATCTTAAATTTTATCTGTTGGTCCTGAAGTTGCTTACATCTTCAGTTAGTACATCCCCAGTGGTTTAACAAAACATTCATTCAGAGGTTAAGTTTCTGCCACATCAGAAGTCTGTTTTCTTATCTCTGTTACAGATTTTATAGACTATAGACAAAGTGGAAGTCTACTGAGGAAAAGTCATTTGGCACTAGGACTGGATATGTGTTTGTTTTAGCTGCAAAGTTATTTACAGTTTCTAGTTGCATTTAACAAGGTCAGTCTTATTCCTCATCCTCTTCCTTAAAATTCCTAACAGACTAAGTATGTTGTTGTTGTTATGTGCCATCGAGTCACCCCTCCTTGGCTTTCTGAGGCGGTATCACTACGAAAGTAGATTGGCCAACCTTCCTTCTGAGGAGTGGCTGGTGGGTTTGAACCGCCAGCTTTCGGGTTAGCAGTAAAGTGCCTTAGGCACTATTGTTGTTATGTGCCGTTGAGTCAGTCCCAACTCATAGCGACCCCTCCTTGGGTTTCCAAGGCAGTATCACTACAGAAGTAGATTGCCCCATCTTCCTTCTGAGGAGTGGCTGGTGGGTTTAAACCACCAGCCTTCTGGTTAGCAGTCAAGTGCCTTAGGCACTATGCTACCAGAGCTTCTATAGCAGCAGGTAATTGCAGGAGGTTGTTTGTAAGAAGCATGCCTGGTTGAGATTAATATCCACCTGGAACTTGTTAGATGAGAAAGTAACCTGAGTATTTAACTTGGTTATTAAGTCTTATTCCAACAGAAGAATAGGATATTCAGCTGTGTATAAAAACTTCAAGTTAATGCAGTACTCCTAGCCACGCATTCAGGAGGTTGAGGAAAATTTTACATTATTGAAACTCTAGTAATGCTTGTCATCTTTTGGGACCGAGGGGCCTTGGAGGTGTTTAGGACTGAGGTTGCCCATGTATCCAGTAGAGGTTTGATGGGTTATTTTCCCACAGTTATTGCTACCCAGGCTCCTTGTAGGAGATAGGAATTTGCCCAGTCTGCAGCGGAGACCCCGAACCCTGTCATTCTTGATTGCTGTTAGTTGTGTTTATCATTTGTTGGTCCTCTTTTGGTTGGGTTTGGAGAGCTTGTTTTGGACACTCCCTCTTCCATTGCCCATTTTTCCTGCAGTAAACACACTGTTGAGGTCCCAATTTTGTTGGTTGGCCTCCTGGAGCAGGAGTTTGATTTGTTCCCTTTTTATCCATTGGGGGACCATGGAGACTTACCCGGTATGATTGACTTTGTGACAGGCCTCCAAGGGCAGCAGCCAGTAAGGTAGTCTGCTTCTTCATGTCTTTCTTTCTGTTTCTCCTGCTTGTGGTCTCAGTTATTATAGATCTTGAAAGTAACCTCTACAAGTTGAGAAGTATTCATACCCATTCCCCCTTCTGATTTTGGCATCTGGGTCTGTGTCAGTACACTGAAGATGAGTTTTATATACTTATTTGAGGAGAGCAGAAGGATTTTCCTTAAGGCCTTGTACTTCCTGAACTTTTGAATCTGCTTTAGTGTCTCCCTTCTGGAGCTGTACGACAATGTACTCCAACTTTGTTCTTTCCTCTGGGTTATTGGGATCCCACTCTGGTTCTGTTTCTGATGGCTGTTGCATCTGGCTAGGTTTTCAGGTTGGAGGTTATGAAGCCTGTTGGATTCTGCTCTAGTTTTAATACCATTCACTTCTCTTCAAGGGCAAGATAGTTAATAACAGATTAATATAAATCAGCCAAGGTAAATGGCACTTGAGTCCAAATGAAGCCTCCAGGGCTTTCATGATTTAAACCGGCTGGAACTTGTTGTAGTGTGTATTACCCAGACAGATCTGGCCTAGACTCCTGGCCACATTTTACTCCATTCTGAGTGTGTGTTGGCGAGACTGTTTCCTGAGAGGCAGATGGGAAGGAGTGGGTCCTGAAAGACACTCTTAAAATCCGCTTTCCCTCTAACATCAACCGTCCTGTTTCTGTGTGAACTCTCGTTTGAAACAAAGTGAGGAATAACTTTAGAGGAAACAGTTCTTCCCACCTTTGATGTCTAA